>NW_024732503.1:0-24417 GCF_018991925.1 Homarus americanus | reverse complement strand
GATTACATAAGATCATCAAGACCGTCTTAGTGATGTGAAAGTGTAAATCGATGTAGGATTTTTAATGCTAGATGCGATTGTAGTTTTGAAAACTCAATCTCCACCGAGTTGAAGGTACAGCCCAGGTCAAGAGGCATACAACCACAAAATCATTGCCATGTGACAAAACTTTTATTTTTTTTACGGAGTTGTGGTCACGGCTGTGATAAAGGCCAACCAGGGAGTGTAGTACTGTGCCTTTAGTTAAATCAGTTCATAGTGTCGTCAGTGACTGAGGAAGAGGTTGTAAATAACTTAAAGTGAATACAAATTGGCAAGCAAGCTGGAAAGGCACCACTGCCAGCTGAAACCAAGTCGTATTATAGGTGCCACAGAGACTTTAAATTTTATTTTGTTTGTGTGCTTTCTCATGGATTGAAACTGTGCCTACAATACACCATTCACAGGGAGATACAGTGTACATAGTGATAGCACAAAGAGGTATAGTTGTCGATGAGAACGGGAAAAGAAAGTATAAGGAAATACTAGTTAAAATAAAAATCAAATAAAATCAACAAGCTTGGTTATCCTTAAAGGCATTCTATTACCGCCCCAAAGAAAGTTTTATTTTATTTCTCTGTGTTTCTAAAGGACTGAGTGGGTGTATAAAATCCGTTATTCACAGCAAAGTGCAGTGTACATAGAGATAGCACATAAATACTGACAAACGCCGAAGAGAACTGAAAAAAAAGAAAAAAAAGAAGAAAAACAGAAGACAACTCTAAAGGCAACAGGGGAGGATAAAACCAGCAGAGGGCAGCTAAATACTGTTTTTTGTTCTCTCTTGAGCTAAATAATACTCATACAGTCATAACCTCTGCCGCCCCCCACAACAACAACAACCATGAGTATGATTTGTGATTACTGCAGGATGGACGTCGGATATGGAGGATACAGGCCTGACTAATGCAACGTTTAGGATGATGCAAACTGCCGTAAAGCATGAAGGTTGTTGCTGGTATTGCCCTGACTGAGTAGTGAAGGTGAATGAGGCGATTGCAAACCATAAGGGAACGAGTTCCCTAAGGACGAAAATAGATGAAGCTGGAGCCTTGCTGGTTGCCAACTAGAACAAGTTGGGAAAGAGATCCTTGCTAAGACTGAGTAAGTAGCCGACAGAATGGAGGTGGTTGCTAAGAGGAATTATGCTGAGGCATTAGCAGGGCCACTGGAGGTGGCGGAGAGTAATGCAGTCCTATCTTCAAGAAGGGCGATCGTCACTCCACGAGCAACTATAGACCGGTGAGCCTGACCAGCATAATATGTAAAGTACTTGAGAGTATTATCAGAGATGCCGCGATGGAACTTCTACAACGAAACAACCTTGTAAAGGATTCCCAACACGGTTTTATGCCGGGGCGCTCCTGCTTAATACAATTGCTCAAGGTATTGCATATTTGGATCCATATTTCGGAAATTGGTGGTAATATCAACAATATTTATCTATATTTTGCCAAGGTCTTCGACAGTGTACCCAACGAAAGGCTGAAAATCAAACTGGAAGGGTACCGAATTCGGGGAAATGTCCTAGCGTGGATAGAAGACTTTCTACATAACCGCAAGCAGTGTGATGATTAATGGCACGAAATCATCATCCGTACCTGTCACAAGCGGGTAACCACAGGGCAGTGTATTGGGCCCGCTGTTGTTTGTTTGTTTCATAAAGGACATGCCTGACGTTGTACACTCCTCCATACAAATGTTTGCCGATGACGTCAAGTTATTTCGGGAAATCAAGAACCAAGCGGACCGTGAAGAGCTGTAGAAGGACCTATGAGGGCTCCAAGAATCGTTGAAGAAATGGCTGCTGAGATTCAATGTCACGAAGTGTAAGAGGATGCACCTGGGGCGTACCAACAGTATGGAGGCGTATCATATGTCCCAAAAGGATGAAGAAACTGCACTATTTGAGATTGAATGTAGGAAGGACCGAGGTGTGTATGCTGACAATGAGCTGAAGTTCTCGGGCCATTGCGAGAAGGTAAATCAGGCAAATAAATTATTGGGTCTTACAAGAAGGTCGTTCAGATATCTAGATGGTCCGTCCCTCGTAACGATTTTCAAGAGTGAAATGCTTCCCCATCTGGAGTACTGTCACCCCGTCTGGTCCCCGAGATATGCTAGGGACTGTCAGTTGGTTGAAAATGTTCAAAGGAGGGCCACCAGACTGGAGCACCTGAACTTGCCTAGCTTATACTACAGACGGGAAAGGGGTGGCCTAATTGAGGTGTATAAGCATCTCAGGGGGCACTACTCAGTCGAGTGTACCTACTTGGAGCCGGCGAACTCTCTCCCCACAACCCACAAGGGGTCATAGCACAAGATTGAAGAAGCCGCAAGTCCAGAAAACTGTGAGGGCAAACTTTTTCGGAGTGAGAGTTGTGAACTCTTGGAACAATGTACCAGAAAGTGTTGTGACGGCACCGAGTGTGAGCTCTTTCAAGATAAGACTTGACCAACACTGGAGCAGGTTCAGGTACATTCAGGAGCCGGTGCATGCCCAGTACTTGCCATCAGTGCATAACAGAGACGTGACCGATCGCCCAAGCGGCTAACGAGCCGGTCAATGGTGAAGAGGATAAAAGTAATTAAAGTTATTAAAAAGAAATTAAATAGTCTACGAGACATTAGGAATTTGAGAGATAAAAAACGAAGGGCCCCAGGCGTCCTAAAGTGATGAGAAAACGTACGCCTCAGATGGGGGACTATACCAAGAAGGCACAGTTATATGTTTTATGGGCTGTGGAGCGTAATATGAATTATTTTTACTTTACGTTAACTAGCCTACATGGCCGTGGTCATTGCAATATAAAGATAAGGCGTCCTAGTTTATATTACTTTTAATATTAACTAACTCCAACATACATATCACAAACAACGTACATACATAACACACCACGCATAATAATAATAACTACACCATAAATTAACGAGCAGCATGACTCAATATCAAGAAATAGTCTTAGGAAATGTCTTTATTTACTTATGTCTCTATCTCTTGAATTATCGTCCAGCCTCACAACACATGATATAATATTTAATGATAGGTTGTGTGCCCTCAGGTGCCTTACATGGAACATCACTGACATAAACCAACCTGACCACAGAAATAGAGAGAAATTTTTGTTAAATGGTAATACTAAGACATTCTTATTGTCATGGGTGGGCTTAGGTTCAGTTCTATAAAAAAATTTCTTAGTAGTGGAAAGGCATTTGTCTATAAAAGTCCTAGGGTACTTAAGGTTCAAGCCAATATTATAGATATATTTGTATTCCTCATCAATAAATTCCGGATTGCATATTCTTAAAGCACATAAAAACAATGATGAAAATACTGACTGTTTGACTCTATTATGGACATGCTAGTTCAGGCCAGGAATCCAATGCTTTGTTCTTTCATATGAGAGATAATAAGCATTGCATTGACTGGGATAATGCCTCAATATTACCTTGTAATTCAATTGTCAGTAGGAACATTATAGAATCCAGTCCCATTAAACATACCGGATCTGTCAACATGAATTTGAGTAATGGTATGTACAAACTCGATAATTTTGTGATTAAGAAGATTTGTAGCCAGGTGAGAAGGTTGAGTCATCTTACCCTATGACCTGACTATGGACAGCTGCTGTGCTTAAAGTTGGTATGGTCAATTTCTTTGGATTAAGAAGATTAGTAAGGGTCACTGCCTTATGACCCGAACATTGTGGACCCCTACTGTCCCAAGGGACTTGATCTCACTCTCCTCTACTGTATATATTAGCCTTGTCAAGTATTTCTCCTTAGTCTTTACAAGAAAGCGCTTGGGAAGTTCGTGTTTTCTTGTTATATATATATATATATATATATATATATATATATATATATATATATATATATATATATATATATATATATATATATATATATATATATATATATATATATACTATATATATATATATATATATATGTAATATTCAGAAATTTCAGAGTAATTTCAAATGCCCCGCCATGAGTGATACTGAGCGTTCAAGGTCATCTGAGGGGAGGGAGCGCTGCCTGCTCGTAGTGAGAGACTGCGGAACTAGGCCTATATGATATTAAATGTGATTTACCGAATTAATAATGATGCGATTCATGAAGTTAAGGGACTATTATTGAATTTGAAATTATTATAGATCGTTTAGCAGTCTGAATAATGTTACGGGTGTCCCAAGGAGTTATTAGTTAGGCGGTAAATATATCACGTAGGCCCAAGCTAGCGCCTTGGGGAGACACGACGCTGGCTAGCCCAGTCCCGGAGAGCAGTCACACAGACAAGACGTTCCGCGCGTCCATCAGAAATAGTCACGTGGCCTAGTCACCTGTGCTGCGCTATTGCAGTATAACAAGTAAGTCTCATTCGATCTCAGACAGGGTTAGATAGGGCAGTGGTAAAGTAAACTAGAGCTAACAGTGAGTTCATTTCAGGGTTTCCGTCAGAACCCACTTGATTGGAGTTGATTGGAGTTGATTGGAGTTGACTGGAGTTGACCGGAGTTGACTGCGAGAGATTGACTGCCGTTGATGATTGAGGGTGGCGATTGTCGCCATTGGACCGATCAGTGTAGGCCTGTCACTGTTTAGCGGGGTAGCAAAGGATCTCTTGAGTGAACGAGTGCTCCCGACAACTAACACGACACGGGACCAGCATCAGCAGTGGGTGATCAGTTCTTACCACTCCGGTGCACAACCCCACATGTCCCGAGCAGCTAGTGAAACCCTCTTGCTAACGGGAAGCTAAAGTTTCTCTCAACTGCACAAGGTCTGATTGGCTCACTCTCTTCCTGCCCATGGACGCACTGGGAGTACACTGAGGTTATCTGAGTATATTAATGGTCACACACTGAGACCGTGAGTCTAGGACTCTAGGAGATACCTAGAGGAACATTTTATCTTCCTTATCACGGGTGTAGTTAACACCATTCCTCAGACTGATATTATCTTGACGTGTGTAGTTTAATATTTCTTAAATAATTTTGATAGTAGTGTTTTTTTGAATGTTTGTGCCATTAAGTGGAACCAGAGTGATACTGTGATTTGATTCTTTTAATGCCCCTAATTCTTCATAATTCTGATCTCAGGTATAACCTTGTTCCCCAGAGCAGTGGTTAGGTTAGGTTAGGAAGTGTACACCTGTTGGGGTGCTATAATTTTGTTGAGTGATATTATTTTGCTGAAAGCCCTTAGGGCCTATTCATTGTAGAGTATTTAAATTCTTATCTTTTATTACCATTCCTCAGTGACTGATATTATTTTGTTGAAGACCCTTAAGGCCTATTCATTGTGGAGTATTTAATTTCTTATTTTTTAGTACCATTTCCTAAGTGACTGATATTATTTTGTGAAAGCCCTTAAGGCCTGTTCATATGTGCAATTAACATTTCTTAATACTTTAAATTTATTGTTGCCTGTGTTTCTAATAATTTCTATGTCATGTATAACTTTTATTCCCCAGAGTAGTGGTTAAAGTTTAAGTTAAGAGGTGCGCATATTGGTGTACCATTATTTGATTGTGTTTGTAGTGTTGGAGGGAATATAAGTGTCTAAATTTTACAGTGTGTCTCATTCATCCCAGTCACAGACGCTATCCTTCCACGGGTCACGGACAGTTCATTTTGTGTAGTAGATTTAAGTGTTCTTGTGCTGGTTCGGGATTTTTCTCAAAGGGGCGCTTCCACTGCCTTTACCATCTATTAAATTTTAATAAACCCCAAGTCAAGTGAGAAATTAAAGTCCAGCAAATTCCGACCGGTTACAAATGGTAGCAGAGCGTAGTTTTTAATGTCGTGACTGATAGTACTGTGGTTGGGATAATGAACGCCATCATGTGTTGGTTAGCAATGGTAGGGATTGAACTCGCACTGATGCTCATCCTTGTGCCCGGACTGAGTTGGTTAGGCTTGACAATAGAGATGTGTATGAGGAGGAAGAGAGACGGCCGCGGGACCTTGGTGCAGCTGAGAGAGGAGTTCGGAGACCTAAAGAGGGATTATCAAGCACAGGTAAACAGGTTCAAGTGGGAGTCTCAGGCACACATTCAACGGTTCAGGGAGGAAACAAGGGGTGAATGTCAGGCACACGTCCAGCAGTCAAGGAAGTGTGAGGTCCAAGTGGGAAATATAGGGGTACGTAAGTAGTTCAGAGAGGTTGATCGAGCCCTCCAGCTGAGAGACAAGACGAAGCCGACCGATTACAGTTTAGGGTGCATGGTAATGAGAAAAGGCAGGTTGTAGGGGGTGAGTTGGAGGAGTTGTGAGTAGGGCAGAGGGGATTGGAGAGATGGTTAGGTCAGAGATGTGCGTTGAGTAGTGGTTGCTGTCATGAGCGGGATTGAGTTGCTGTCATGAGCGGGATTGAGAGTACGGTTGTAATGTCCAGGGCCTCACGAAGATGGACTGGTACATTGTCAGAGGGTTGGTCTGCCGGCATGAGGTTCGGAGACGTGGACTGAGTATTGTTTTGACACTGGTTCCTCTTAGCTCAAGGGCCAGGCAAAAGGAGAGCATGTTGGAGATGGACTGAGTATTTTTTTTGACACTGGTTCCTCTTAGTTCAAGGGCCAGGCAAAAGGAGAGCATGCTTGTTTTGGACTGTGTATTTTTTTGACACTGGTTCCTCTTAGTTCAAGGGCCAGGCAAAAGGAGAGCATGCTTGTTTTGGACTGTGTATTTTTTTGACACTGGTTCCTCTTTGTTCAAGGGCCAGGCCAAAGGAGAGCATGTTTGTTTTGGGCTGGTATTAATTTTGACATTGGTTCTCTAGTTAAGGGCCAGGCAAAAGGGGAGCGTGATGTTCTGGTTGGATTGAGTTGGGCTAGGAAGAAATGGAGTTGCTAGCTGCGAGTGGAATAGTACAGAGTTGAAGGTGGGTTCTAAGTTGTTCTCTCAGCACATGAGGGCAGTGCTGTCTTTTTTTAGGGGGGTCGAGTGTTAGCGGGAGAGAAAAGGAGAGAAGAGAAGACAAATGCTGCATTTAGCAAAAGGGGTGAGGTGCAGTCCTTAGAACAAAATGTTAGGGGGGTCGTATGCATGTTTTCTCAGCACATGAGGACAGTGCTGTCTTTTTTTTAGAGGGGTCGATTGTAATATTCAGAAATTTCAGAGTAATTTCAAATGCCCCGCCATGAGTGATACTGAGCATTCAAGGTCATCTGAGGGGAGGGAGCGCTGCCTGCTCGTAGCGAGAGATTGCGGAACTAGGCCTATATGATATTAAATGTAATTTACCGAATTAATAATGATGCGATTCATGAAGTTAAGGGACTATTATTGAATTTGAAATTATTATAGATCGTTTAGCAGTCTGAATAATGTTACGGGTGTCCCAAGGAGTTATTAGTTAGGCGGAAAATATGTCACGTAGACCTAAGCTAACGCCTTGAGGAGACGCGACGCTGGCTGGTGGGCCCAGTTCGAGAGGCATCTGGCCACAAGACAAGACGCGTTCCGGCGCGTCCATCAGAAGAAGGCCACGTGGCCTAGTCACCTGTGCTGCGCTATTGCAGTATACTATAAGTCTCATTCTTCGGGATCTCCAGACAGTTTATAGGTAGTATAAAAGCTTAAATCTGAGCGCCAACAGTGAGTTCATTTCAGGTTTCCGCCGAAACCCACTTGACTGGAGTTGACCGGAGTTTGACTGGCAGAAGATTGACTGCCGCTTCTGAGATCAGCTGCTGATGCGATTGAGGGTGGCATCGTCGCCATTGACCGATCAGAGCAGGCCCGTCACTGTTTAGCGGGGCACCAGCGATCTCTGAGGGAATCTTAGCCGTCTGCGTCTAGCGGACGTCGGTCAAGACCGCGCCGTCCAGAGCTGTTTAGTGAAACCCTCCTGCTAACGGGAAGCTAAAGTTTCTCTCAACTGCGCAAGGTCTGATTGGCTCACTCTCTTCCTGCCCATGGACGCACTGGGAGTACACTGGGGCTATCTGAGTATATTAATGGTCACACACTGAGACCGTGAGTCTAGGATTCTAGGAGATACCTAGAGGAACATTTTATCTTCCTTATTACGGGTGTAGTTAACACCATTCCTCAGACTGATATTATCTTGACGTGTGTAGTTTAATATTTCTTAAATAATTCTGATAGTAGTGTTTTTTTGAATGTTTGTGCCATTAAGTGGAACCAGAGTGATACTGTGATTTGATTCTTTTAATGCCTCTAATTCTTCATAATTCTGATCTCAGGTATAACCTTGTTCCCCAGAGCAGTGGTTAGGTTAGGTTAGGAAGTGTACACCTGTTGGGGTGCTATAATTTTGTTGAGTGATATTATTTTGCTGAAAGCCCTTAAGGCCTATTCATTGTAGAGTATTTAATTTCTTATCTTTTATTACCATTCCTCAGTGACTGATATTATTTTGTTGAGTGCCCTTAAGGCCTATTCATTGTAGAGTATTTAATTCCTTATTTTTTATTACCATTCCTCAGTGACTGATATTATTTTGTGAAAGCCCGTAAGGCCTGTTCATGTGTGCAATTAACATTTCTTAATACTTCAAATTTATTGTTGCCTGTGTTTCTAATAATTTCTATGTCATGTATAACTTTTATTCCCCAGAGTAGTGTTTAAAGTTTAAGTTAAGAGGTGCGCATATTGGTGTACCATTATTTGATTGTGTTTGTAGTGTTGGAGGGAATATAAGTGTCTAAATTTTACAGTGTGTCTCATTCATCCCAGTCACAGACGCTATCCTTCCACGGGTCACGGACAGTTCATTTTGTGTAGTAGATTTAAGTGTTCTTGTGCTGGTTCGGGATTTTTCTCAAAGGGGCGCTTCCACTGCCTTTACCATCTATTAAATTTTAATAAACCCCAAGTCAAGTGAGAAATTAAAGTCCAGCAAATTCCGACCGGTTACAAATGGTAGCAGAGCGTAGTTTTTAATGTCGTGACTGATAGTACTGTGGTTGGGATAATGAACGCCATCATGTGTTGGTTAGCAATGGTAGGGATTGAACTCGCACTGATGCTCATCCTTGTGCCCGGACTGAGTTGGTTAGGCTTGACAGTAGAGATGTGTATGAGGAGGAAGAGAGACGGCCGCGGGACCTTGGTACAGCTGAGAGAGGAGTTCGGAGACCTAAAGAGGGATTATCAAGCACAGGTAAACAGGTTCAAGTGGGAGTCTCAGGCACACATTCAACGGTTCAGGGAGGAAACAAGGGGTGAATGTCAGGCACACGTCCAGCAGTCCAGGAAGTGTGAGGTCCAAGTGGGAAATATAGGGGTACGTAAGTAGTTCAGAGAGGTTGATCGAGCCCTCCAGCTGAAAGACAAGACGAAGCCGACCGATTACAGTTTAGGGTGCATGGTAATGAGAAAAGGCAGGTTGTAGGGGGTGAGTTGGAGGAGTTGTGAGTAGGGCAGAGGGGATTGGAGAGATGGTTAGGTCAGAGATGTGCGTTGAGTAGTGGTTGCTGTCATGAGCGGGATTGAGTTGCTGTCATGAGCGGGATTGAGAGTACAGTTGTAATGTCCAGGGCCTCACTAAGATGGACTGGTACATTTTCAGAGGGTTGGTCTGCCGGCATGAGGTTCGGAGACGTGGACTGAGTATTTTTTTGACACTGGTTTCTCTTAGCTCAAGGGCCAGGCAAAAGGAGAGCATGTTTGTTTTGGACTGAGTATTGTTTTGACACTGGTTCCTCTTAGCTCAAGGGCCAGGCAAAAGGAGAGCATGTTTGTTTTGGACTGAGTATTGTTTTGACACTGGTTCCTCTTAGCTCAAGGGCCAGGCAAAAGGAGAGCATGTTTGTTTTGGACTGAGTGTTGTTTTGACACTGGTTCCTCTTAGCTCAAGGGCCAGGCAAAAGGAGAGCATGCTTGTTTTGGACTGTGTATTTTTTTTGACATTGGTTCTCTAGTTAAGGGCCAGGCAAAAGGGGAGCGTGATGTTCTGGTTGGATTGAGTTGGGCTAGGAAGAAATGGAGTTGCTAGCTGCGAGTGGAATAGTACAGAGTTGAAGGTGGGTTCTAAGTTGTTCTCTCAGCACATGAGGGCAGTGTTGTCTTTTTTTAGGGGGGTCGAGTGTTAGCGGGAGAGAAAAGGAGAGAAGAGAAGACAAATGCTGCATTTAGCACGCTAAAGGGGTGAGGTGCAGTCCTTAGAACAAAATTTTAGGGGGGTCGTATGCATGTTTTCTCAGCACATGAGGACAGTGCTGTCTTTTTTTTAGGGGGGTCGATTGTAATATTCAGAAATTTCAGAGTAATTTCAAATGCCCCGCCATGAGTGATACTGAGCGTTCAAGGTCATCTGAGGGGAGGGAGCGCTGCCTGCTCGTAGCGAGAGATTGTGGAACTAGGCCTATATGATATTAAATGTGATTTACCGAATTAATAATGATGCGATTCATGAAGTTAAGGGACTATTATTGAATTTGAAATTATTATAGATCGTTTAGCAGTCTGAATAATGTTACGGGTGTCCCAAGGAGTTATTAGTTAGGCGGAAAATATATCACGTAGGCCCAAGCTAGCGCCTTGGGGAGACGCGATGCTGGCTAGGCCAGTTCCGGAGAGCATTCACACAGACAAGACGTTCCGCGCGTCCATCAGAAATAGTCACGTGGCCTAGTCACCTGTGCTGCGCTATTGCAGTATAACAAGTAAGTCTCATTCGATCTCAGACAGGGTTAGATAGGGCAGTGATAAAGTAAACTAGAGCTAACAGTGAGTTCATTTCAGGGTTTCCGTCAGAACCCACTTGACTGGAGTTGACCGGAGTTGACCGGAGTTTGACTGCGAGAGATTGACTGCCGTTTGAGACTGCCGTTGATGATTGAGGGTGGCGATTGTCGCCATTGGACCGATCAGAGTAGGCCTGTCACTGTTTAGCGGGGTACCAAAGGATCTCTTGAGGGAATCTAGCCGTCTGGGTGCCCAGCTGACGTCGGCTCACAACACCACATGTCCAGAGCCGCTTAGTGAAACCCTCTTGCTAACGGGAAGCTAAAGCTCCTCTCAACTGCACAGGGTCTGATTGGCTCACTCTCTTCCTGCCTATGGACGCACTGGGAGTACACTGGGGCTATCTGAGTATATTAATGGTCACACACTGAGACCGTGAGTCTAGGATTCTAGGAGATACCTAGAGGAACATTTTATCTTCCTTATTACGGGTGTAGTTAACACCATTCCTCAGACTGATATTATCTTGACGTGTGTAGTTTAATATTTCTTAAATAATTTTGATAGTAGTGTTTTTTTGAATGTTTGTGCCATTAAGTGGAACCAGAGTGATACTGTGATTTGATTCTTTTAATGCCTCTAATTCTTCATAATTCTGATCTCAGGTATAACCTTGTTCCCCAGAGCAGTGGTTAGGTTAGGTTAGGAAGTGTACACCTGTTGGGGTGCTATAATTTTGTTGAGTGATATTATTTTGCTGAAAGCCCTTAGGGCCTATTCATTGTAGAGTATTTAATTTCTTATATTTTATTACCATTCCTCAGTGACTGATATTATTTTGTTGAAAACCCTTAAGGCCTGTTCATTGTGGAGTATTTAATTTCTTATTTTTTAGTACCATTTCCTAAGTGACTGATATTATTTTGTGAAAGCCCTTAAGGCCTGTTCATATGTGCAATTAACATTTCTTAATACTTTAAATTTATTGTTGCCTGTGTTTCTAATAATTTCTATGTCATGTATAACTTTTATTCCCCAGAGTAGTGGTTAAAGTTTAAGTTAAGAGGTGCGCATATTGGTGTACCATTATTTGATTGTGTTTGTAGTGTTGGAGGGAATATAAGTGTCTAAATTTTACAGTGTGTCTCATTCATCCCAGTCACAGACGCTATCCTTCCACGGGTCACGGACAATTCATTTTGTGTAGTAGATTTAAGTGTTCTTGTGCTGGTTCGGGATTTTTCTCAAAGGGGCGCTTCCACTGCCTTTACCATCTATTAAATTTTAATAAACCCCAAGTCAAGTGAGAAATTAAAGTCCAGCAAATTCCGACCGGTTATATATATATATATATATATATATATATATATATATATATATATATATATATAGTTACGAGTTGGGGATTTAGAATATAGTTAAAGGTCTACCCAGATCCCAACAGGCAACAACAATAAAAAAACAAAGACAATCGGACTATAAAAGGGTAGACAAAGGATGCGAGTTTTCGTTGTGTATAATAAAGTACCATAAATTCCTTAACAAAATATTCAGCTTTCTATAAATTACCCTTAACCATACTTAACCTAAACATTAACAGTATATACATATTTATACAACATAAAACAATCGTGAAGCAAGGTGGAGGTGGGAGGCAATATAAGATTACAAATACTTAAGTGCGGAGCTGAGATGGCTGACGAGTAAGACTGAGTATTGTAGAAGACGGTAGGTAGTCACTGTGCCGTAGGTTTCCAGGATAGGTGATCCTGTGGTCACTTCCCAAAGTGAACTTAACTCTCATCGAACTGGAGCTGACGACGAAGACTTTGAGGGGGGGGACGCAACAACCAGGATATGGAGAAGGGAAACCCCGGAGTGGTAACTAAGAGTAGTCATACTTGGGTTTCGTCCCTAGATGGCGTTGCTCGTGGTGCTGGGTAGGTAGATCAGGACAATAGATGGCGTGGTTCGTAGTGCTGGGTAGGTAGATCATGACAATTGATTGTGTGGTTCGTAACACACCCCCCCCCCTCCAAAGACCTCCGAAGCGCGGGCGCGAAGGAGGTGACCACCTGGTGCGTCTGGAGAGTAGCTGCAACATTTCCACTGGAGCTCGGGATAAGGAGTCCGCAATCAGGTTGTCCACCCCCTTTATGTGCCGGACTTGTAGATTTTAGGGCTGGGTGAGGAGAGCCCAGCGGAGGATTCGCTGGTTGGAGGTCTTGTTGGTTGGGATGAACGTGAGCGGGTTATGGTCGGTGAAGACTAGGGTTGTTTGTGGGCGAGTTTGGAGGTAACATTCAAACTTCTTTATTGCCAACACCAGAGCCAGGGCCTCCTTCTCTATGGTCGAGTAGTTGGTCTGATGTTTTTTTAACTTGGCAGAGTAGTATGCCACAGGGTGAAGGACATCAGTGGTTGGGTCGGGTTGTAGGAGCACAGCCCCCACTCCGACACCGCTAGCGTCGATTTGCAGATGGAAGGGCAAGGTGTAGTCAGGTGGGTGGACTACAGGCTTGGAGGCAAGGAAGGCTTTGAGGCGGTGGAAAGACTGGTCGCACCTCTGGTTCCAGATGTAAGGGACCGCAGAACTGGTAAGGTCTGTGAAGGGTCCGGCCACGCTGGAGAAGTTACTGCAGAACCGGCGGTAGTAGCCGCACATCCCCAGGAAGTGCATGAGTTCCTTCCTCGTCCTTGGAGTGGGGAAGGACAAGATGGCTTTAACGTTTGCGTCCTTGGGTCTCACCATACCATGCCCAACGATATGTCCCAGGTAAGTCACCGAGGCCCGGCCAAAAGCAGATTTAGCCAGGTTTATGGTGAATCCAGTCTCTTGCAGTCGTGCCAACAGTATCTCCAAACGCACCAGATGTTCGTCCCAGCCGTCCGACACCACCACCAGGTCATCCAGGTAGGCGAACGTCCCACCTAGGTCCTGAATTAGGTAATTGATGGCCCTCTGGAATGTGGCCGGAGCATTAGAAAAGCCAAACGCCATAACCAAATATTGAAAAAGACCAAATGGAGTTATAAATGCTGAGATTATTTTTGCCCTATCCGTTAGTCCCACTTGATAATATCCTTTCAATAAGTCCACCGTAGTTATAAATTTTGCACAGACTATGCTGTCTATTATATCTTCAATCAAAGGTAAAGGGTAGGAGTCTGAGACAGTGACCTGGTTCACTTTACGATAATCGGTACAGAAACGAAAAGTGCTATCGGGTTTTGGAATGAGAAGGCAAGGTGAAGCCCAGGGGGAGGTACTAGGCTCAGCTAAGTTATGCTTTAACAAAAAATCTACCTCCTTTTTCATAATCTCTCTTTTTTGTGGATTTAGTCGATATGCTGATTGCCTAATGGGTTGTACATCATCTGAGATTAGCTTAATATCATGTTTAAGTATATTGCAAAAACCTGGGAGGTCTGACGTGACTTTAGGAAATGCTGATAATAACTTAGTGAGATCTTTTGCTTGAGATGGATTCAGAACAGAAAAATACTCATCCAAGTTGTTGAGTATGTGACTGTTAGCAGGGTTTTCTTTAGGTAGAGGGAAGTCTAAATTCTCCAATAGATCCATGTCATCTGTCTCCGGCTCCGGCCCTGACAAAACCGTATGCAATACAGGTAGGCTTATAGCCTCTGGGATGTCTTCCTCTGACTGCCTGGAATGGTAAAGTTTCATGAGATTAATGTGAATAAGTTGTGAATCTTTCCTGCGATCAGGAGTATGGACTATATAGTTGAGGGGAGATAGTTTATTAGCATTGATTTGAAAGTTTTGATGGAACCGTTCCAAGCAACCTTGGGAGTGTGGGTGGTAAGCCGAAGATGTACAATGGTCCACACTGAGGTCTTTCATCACCTGTTTAAACAAAGATGGATCAGATTGTTCGGCTTTAATGAGCTCATCCTTACTAATGGTCTTATTGTACAGATCTTCTGTGGGTAGGAAGATATTGGAGGTGGTTTTAGATGAAGAGGGCCCATTTCGCACACTCTGTGACCGGGTGACAGAACAAGATGGGAAAAGGTGAGGAATAGTTTCTTCAAGGTCAGTGGTGGAGTTGACAGGTAAGGGAGAGTCGACTGTCTTTATGTTGGGAACCACTAGATCTCCTACCAAGTCATTACCCAATAATAAATGAATGCCGCTCACAGGCATTGGATCTTTCCTAATGGCTACTTGCACTTCCCCAGTAATCAAGGGACATTGGAGGTGCACTTTAGCCAAGGGATAGGAATAATGGGATGAGAGATCTGAAATTAGAACACTCATTAGTAAATGCGGTCGATATATCAGGAATGACGTTAAACGAGAGGATAGATTGTGCTGCGCCCGTATCACGTAGTATACGAATAGGGAAAGAACGAGACCCCTCTATGATTGAAATTTTTCCCTCATAGGTAAATGAAGAGAAGAGATCCTGATGGGGCCTTTCCACATTGGTGGTTGCTATTGGTTTGAATTTGGGATCCAGGGAACTAATTTTAGCAATTCGACACTTTGGGTGTTTACAAGTCTGGATCGTATGGCCTGGGTTTTTACAGTAAGAACAAGTAAACTTGGTTGCATCAGGGGGGGGTAGGTGTGGGACCTTTCGACCTACCACTCACGCCCCCAAGGTTATCATCAGAGGAGGACCTAACATGCCGGAAAGTACCACGTTCCCTACGGCACAGTGACTCCACCAGGACGGCGTACGCATCAGCCAGCTCTGCCGCACGTCTTAAATTAACCTCTCCACGCTCCTCCACATGCTTCAAGATGTGAAATGGTATCTTGCTCTTCCACTCCTCCAGAACTACCAAGTTATACCTAGGGAAATTACACTTCTGAATATTGTTCTTCTGATAAGATCCTTAGATAAGGATAAGAGACTTGGAATAGGAAGGGCTTATTACGGCATTTATATAAAGATCCGGATTAACAACCCTTAGATACTTGAAACAGGAAGGTCGTATTACGGCATTTATATAAAGATCCGGATTAACAACCCTTAGATACTTGAAACAGGAAGGGCGTATTACAGCATTAATATAAAGATCCGGATTAAAAACCCTTAGATACTTGAAACAGGAAGGGCGTATTACGGCATTTTATATAAAGATCCGGATTAACAACCCTTGAGTAAACAGGAAGGGTGTATTACGGCATTAATATTAAGATCCGGATTAACAACCCTTAGATACTTGAAATAGGAAGGGCGTATTACGGCATTAATATAAAGATCCGGATTAACAACCCTTGAGTAAACAGGAAGGGCGTATTACGGCATTAATATAAAGATCCGGATTATCAACCCTTGAGTAAACAGGAAGGGCGTATTATGGCATTAATATAAGGATCCGAATTAACAACCCTGAGTAAACAGGAAGGGTGTATTACGGCATTTATATAAAGATCCAGATTAACAACCCTTAGATACTTGAAACAGGAAGGGCGTATTACGGCATTTATATAAGGATCCGGATTAACAACCCTTAGATACTTGAAACAGGAAGGGCGTATTACGGCATTTATATAAGGATCCGGATTAACAACCCTTGAGTAAACAGGAAGGGCGTATTAAGGCATTTGTATAAGGATCCGGATTAACAACCCTTGAGTAAACAGGAAGGGCGTATTACGGCATTAATATAAAGATCCGGATTAACAACCCTTGAGTTACTTGATTATTGACCCCGAATGAGCTAATGTGAAGAACAATAATTGAGGCTTTATAATTATGGGGTCCTGGTAGAGCGGGGCATCCCAAGATATCACTTCACCCTAAACTAGTGACTATGGAACAGCCTCCTCTGGAGTGAGGGTACGGCATTAAACAGATCCGGATTCTTCCCTACACTCGATAAGACTTACTACACGACTGCCACGTGTAATAACAGGTAAGCCTTATGACACTTGTAACCTAATATCCTACGTCTGTCACTCTTACTGTACGGTAATACCAATATATGCACACACATATGAAGAAAACTTTAAACCACCGTAAAGCAATTGTGAACAGAAGTGACTGGGAGGAATAATTAACAATGAGTAACAAGGGGGTTAAGAAATATGGCACTTAAGGTCGGGTCCTGTCACAGTCGCCATTTGTCACGAGTTGGGGATTTAGAATATAGTTAAAAGTCTACCCAGATCCCAACAGGCAACAACAATAAAAAAACAAAGACAATCGGACTATAAAAGGGTGAACAAAGGATGCGAGTTTTCGTTGTGTATAATAAAGTACCATAAATTCCTTAACAAAATATTCAGCTTTCTATAAATTACCCTTAACCATACTTAACCTAAACATTAAGAGTATATACATATTAATACAACATAAAACAATCGTGAAGCAAGGTGGAGGTGGGAGGCAATATAAGATTACAAGTACTTTAGTGCGGAGCTGAGATGGCTGACGAGTAAGGCTGAGTATTGTAGAAGAAGGTAGGTAGTCACTGTGCCGTAGGTTTCCAGGATAGGTGATCCTGTGGTCACTTCCCAGAGTGAACTGAACTCTCATCGAACTGGAGCTGACGAAGAAGACTTTGAGGGGGGGGGACGCAACAACCAGGATATGGAGAAGGGAAACCCCGGAGTGGTAACTAAGAGTAGTCATACTCGGGTTTCGTCCCTAGATGGCGTTGCTCGTGGTGCTGGGTAGGTAGATCAGGACAATAGATGGCGTGGTTCGTAGTGCTGGGTAGGTAGATCATGACAATTGATGGTGTTGTTCGTAACAATATATATATATATATATATATATATATATATATATATATATATATATATATATATATATATATATATATATATATATATATATATATATATATATATATATATATATATATATTAGGGTGGTCCTATTTTGGGGCAAAAAACAAAATTTGCCATTTTTTTGTCACAGACCCTGGCAAAAGTTTCCATTTTTGGTAGAAACATTGCCTGTAAAATATTTTTTTAAATATCTTAATAATTAGAGGTTACTCAAGTCAAATGAAATTTAACAATAGTATGCCTATGCTTAATGTTCATAACACATCATTTCCTAGCCTCCAAGCCTGGCCCCCCCCCCCCACTTAGTCTAAGTGGGTATTAGCTACTCAAGGCAGGGGTCGCATGAGGACCAGTCTCACTCTTTGTCGCCCAGTAAGGTCTGCTTGAGGGCATTAGGGAATGATTTCCTGTGGTCAGCAACTGCCTGCAGTAGATACTGCAGTTGCTGTTCGTCCTTGATGATGCGGCCTGAGAAATCTTGGACTAAGGCTACTCCTCTTTCTGCATGATCATTGATCACAGACAAAGCTTGTACACTGGCTTTTGCATTTTGGAAGCCAGGATCATCTTTCCACTGTTCTACTGGGAGAGCCAGGAAATCTGTATTCAAGTTGAGCTTTTTGAAAAATGACTTTGTGTTCTTTGTCGTGAAATCATATAGGTTCTTCACTTGGAGTGTGTCTGGATTGATTGTAACCCGTTTGACATGCTTTTCTTCTCCAATAACGATGTTCATAGCATCCAACATGCGGTGCTTCACTGCTGGGAGAACATCGTCATCAAAGAAGGCCAATTCAACCAACTCTTCTGACAAGTACCAGAGGTGTCTCATCATTTTGTGGAAAGTTGCCTTTGATATGGCATCGCTGATGGTACTGTAGTCTTGTAGAGCTTTAAGTAACATCAGATCTCCTTTTGGTGCCTTTGCAGCAAGTGGAGCAGTTGTCCAAGTCTTCACATATGTTCGGGCAAAGAAAATGCACAAATCTCTTAGTCCTCTGTTCTCCTTTGGCGTAAGCTTAGACTGAGAACGGAATAACCACACTTTGAAGGAATAAATGGTCTTTGCCATCCATCGTGCTTGGTGCATTGCACCAGTAGCAGAAAATCATACTCCCCGAGAAGGTGATGTGCCAAGGAAGATGGAGGCCAGCTCTAGCAGCTCTCGATAATCATCTCGAAGCTGTGTCTCCAATAGAGCCTTCTCAATGAAGTTGGTTAGATCGTCCCTAACAGCTCTGACCGATTCTTCTGCCAAATTGTCGGTGGAGGAGTCTTCAAACTTCTGCTTGTCAATTTGTTCCCATTTGGCTCGGAATCTTCAGAACAGCTGTATGTCAGAAGCAGCTGAATGCCCCATTACAGCTTCAAAAGCAGCTCCAGCTACAAGTTCTAGTACATGGTGGCGGCAGGCAAAATATAGCAAATCACGACCCAGCAACTGCTCAATTTTGACACACGCACCCTTGTGGTGACCAGTATTTGAGCTTGTTGTATCAAAACACATGCCATGCACGATGTCTGCAATGTGCCATTGCTGCAAAGCCTTCACAACAGCTTTTGCTTGTTCTTCACCGGTACCAGAGGGAAGTTTTGGAACAGCAAGAAGTTGGGAGGTGCCATTGCCTGAGACAAGAACTGGGAGTCTGTCAACATGGCCCCCATGCCCCATCAAATCAGGCATCAATTTACCATCCGAGTGAACAATTAAAACTGACTCTGGTTTGAAGTTTGAAAGGATTTCAGCTGCCCTGCTACTGCGATGATGCTGACGTTTCCTCCTGATGCTTGATCGATTCAGAATCAATTCACTGACATCATGGCCCAGACTCCGAGCAGTTTGGGTGACAAGGTGCATGGCCATTCTATCTGAGGACTTGGTCCGATCTAATGCTGCAGAAAGTTCTGGAGTTAGAGCTTCTTTTCGCCCACGCTTCTTGACAGTAGGTGGAGTTTGAAGTGCTGATGGGCCAGGAACTGGGTTGGATTCCTCAGAAGAAGACGTACTACTGCTGTCCAAGACAACGATGGCCTGGCATTTTTTGGCTTCTTTCTCTGCACTGTCTGCAGCCAACTTACTTTTCATTGCTTTCTTGAGAGTTTTTTCTCGTCGTTTCTGTCTTTTCAGGAATACTTTGTCAAGAGATGACATTGCCCCACGACGCCCTTTTTCTCGTTGCGCTATTAAGAAATCCTTATCCTCCTGAACTGTCATCATATTCAAAGCATTCACATGTGCAATGTCAAAGAGATCTTCAAATGTATCAGTGAACTCTTTCTCTTTCTGCTTTTGAGTTTCTTTCTTTCTTGAAGAGTTCTTTTTCAAACTACTCCACTTGTCAAACATTTTGTGCACTTGATTCACACAATCTGGTTTGTGGTGTGTGGGAATGTTTGCTTTTGTCCAAAATTGAAGAACTTTGTCTGTGACTTCCCCAGCTGCCACTCTGATGTTTTTTTCTGTATGCGATGCAGGCTTAAAAAATACTGTAACACTTGCCTGTTTGAAGGTAACTTAGCCCCTGTAATGTCATCACATAATGTCTTTATCAAATACACATTTTCTCGTGTTTTTACTCCTGCATTAGCCATTTTGACCTGAGGAATAAAGAAATTAACTATTAATATAAATTAATAATGAGAATACTCTGCAGAACTGTTTCTAATTTCCCCAATCATAAATCACGACCAGCAAAAACTCACCACAATCGTGCCAAATGCGACGCACTAGTGGTGGGCGTAATCGGCTACAAAGTAATCGACTACATCGATTACTTAATTTTTGACAGCTTTGAGCAACCTCTAAATATTAATATATTTAAAAATAACTCTACACACAATGTTTTTGTCCTAAATGGACACTTTTAGCAGGGTCTGTGGTAAAAAATTCCAAAGTTGAAAAATAAGGACCACCCTAATATATATATATATATATATATATATATATATATATATATATATATATATATATATATATATATATATATATATATATATATATATATATATATATATATATATATATACAAGTAAATCACTGTAGGTGCGCGTGATCTAGGTATATGCTGATAACCACAAGGAAAGAAGAAAACACGAAGTTCCCAAGCGCTTTCGTGTAATTCACATCTTCAGGGGTGAGTACAGACTAAAGAGAAGTACAAAACAAGGTGTATATATACAGAGGAGGGTGAGACCAGGTCCACAATGGTCAGGTATTAGGTAATGACCCTACTAATCTTTAAATAGCACCGCAACGGTCGGTAGTCAGGTCAGAGGGTAAGGTGACCCAACCTTCTCACCTGGTTACAAATCTTCTTAATTACAAAATTGTCCAGTTTGTACATGCCATTACTCAAATTCATGTTGAATGCTTCGGTATGTTTAATGAGACTAGATTCTATGATGTTCCTACTGTCAATTGAATTACAAGGTAATATTGAGGAGGCATTATCCCAGTCAATGCAATGCTTGTTATCCCTCAAATGAACAAACAGAGCATTGGATTCCTGGCCTGTCCTAACACTATATTTATGTTGTTTAAGTCTAGTTACAAGATCTTTACCTGTCTGGCCTAAGTAAAACATATTACATTCCTTGCAAGGAACTTTATAAATGCAACCAATTGTGTTGTTGGGGGAGTCCTTGATTAACATTTGTTTAACAGTGCATGAGTTTTTAAATGCCACATTGACGTTCCAGGATTTTAGTTGTAAAGGAATGTGTGAGAAATTTTTCTGAAATGGTAATATTACGATATTCTTATGGTCATGGGTGGGCTTGGGATCAGTTCTATAAAAAGTTTTCTTAGTAATGTTTAGGCATTTGTCTATAAAAGATCTAGGGTATTTAAGGTTTGAGCCAATATTATAGATATATTTATATTCCTCATCAATGAATTCCGGACTGCAAATTCTCAAAGCACGTAAAAACATTGTTGAAAATACTGACTGTTTGACTCTATTATGGTGGGCAGAATAATAATGAATGTATGAACACACATTAGTTGGTTTTCTATAAATACTGAACTTAAAAGTGTTACCTATTCTGTGTATCAGACAGTCTAGGAATGGCAATTTACAGTCTTGCTCTAATTCCACAGTGAATTTGATCGAGGGGGCTAAGCTGTTAAGTTGTGGCAGGAAAGCTTTTAGGTCCTCATTACATGGCCAGAGACATAATACATCATCAACATATCTAAACCAGACTGCTGAAGGTGGTAAAATATTACTTAATAGTTTCTTTTCAAAGAATTCCATATATAGGTTGCATAATACAGGTGAGAGTGGATTACCCATTGCCATACCAAATTTTTGAGCATAATATTCTCCATTGAATTCAAATTTACAATCCTAAATACATAGTTTGATGAGTTCGATAAAGTCGTCTTTCGAGACGGGCAATGAAATATTATCCAGGGAATCTATGAGGAACTCTACTGTAGTAAATCATCAACTGGGACCTTTGTAAAGAGTGATGTTACATCAAAACTGATGTTAATCAAGAACTCCCCCAACAACACAATTGGATGCATTTATAAATTTCCTTGCAAGGAATGTATTATGTTTTACTTAGGCCAGACAGGTAAAGATCTTGTAACTAGACTTAAACAACATAAATATAGTGTTAGGACAGGCCAGGAATCCAAAGCGCTTGGGAACTTCGTGTTTTCTTCCTTCCTTGTGGTTATCAGCATATATATATATATATATATATATATATATATATATATATATATATATATATATATATATATATATATATATATATATATATATATATATATATATATATATATATATATATATATATATCGAACTGTATTTTTATTTATGTACCTGTATACTGTATCTATCTATATCTAGTTGTATGTATGTATGTATGTATGTATGTATGTACAGTATGTATGTGTAACTACTTCTGGTTACCTGAGTATTGCTGATGAGATGTAACTTAACAGTCACATTTTATAAAAAGTTTATGTGTTAAGTTGGCAAACCCAAATGGTCTTTTCTCCATTTATTTTAAAAATAAATTATGCATAGTCAACTAGGATATCACTGTAATTATTACTATGAGCTGTGAGTGTTGGTCTTGGACGGAGCTTATCAAGAATAGCTTTATGTCTATGTCCAACCATTCTGAGAGCTGAATGAACACTGGCCAAGAGCCGGCTTCCTTATCAGATGACTGTAGCATATTAGAGACGTGACTTGACAGTGGAAAATACCTATCACATGGTCTGTGCATGATAGATCACGACTTATGGAAAATTACGTGGGTGATATAGTTATATAAACCTAATATATATAACCCATATTTATATAAGTACTACTGTCTGGTAGACAGGGGCTAATACATTGCTCGGTCACTACCATCTGAGCTCCACGAGGAATTAACTAACCTCGCAGAAAAACCCTTTTCATATACCTACCCATGTTCCATGCATAGGTGTGTAGACACTAAACTGGAGAAGCTGCGACCTGGGGTTGAGCAACTACTGGAGACCTAATCTGAGGTGCCTTATGGGAGAGTATAGTATTTACAATGGTAAATTTGATAATTAATAAGAAAACCAAAATATCTCTACCAGTATTAATACAAAGGTGGGAACCGTTAAACTAGGTATAGCAAATCCCTGTGAAAAATAAAATGGTAGGTTATCCATTAAATTAGCAAAATGTGACTCCTTCAGATAAGATATAAATATTAATTTATCTGAAACTATATTGAGTTCACTAAAAATCACATTAGGAGCTGGAAACAAAGGAATCAAATCTGAAGGTAGATTTAAATTCAATGCAAAATGGTGATGGGAGGGAAAGGTTTTCAACCAACTACAGGTGATTTCGCAATTGTCCGGAGCCTTATAATATCCTTTTACAACGAAGTATTCACCAGCATCCTGGCACCTTACACTACAATGACACTGATTTCCTCTGGGAAAACAAATATTGCACATTATGTACAGTAGATGTGCATGAAACACAGTTTTCTTGGAAATCGGTGGTATAATTACATTACTTCTACGCTTAGCAAACGTAAATCTGCATGAACGCCAGTTCACATTATTCCTCCTGCAGCAGGAATAAACGCTGGACATACATACATACAAGTGTAGGTATGACGATTTACACCATGACAACACCCAAATAATGTGTATTCATCATCTATTAGAAAAATTTCAGTTGATTTATCTAGAGTTAACAGTGTGTCATTAGAATACAATGGGAAGGGTTCTAAATGTTCTGCATTAAATTTGCGTTGAGAGAGCATGGGTACGTGGATAAGTATAGCATTGTGCGTGAGAGCTGACTTTAACAAAGGATAATAATATTCCACCTCCTGATCTGTGAAAATAGAAATTAAGTGGTAATTCGTCTTGGCTATTTGCAAGGCTTCAAGAAGAGTATATACAGTAGGGTGTGTCATACGGAGGGGAATTTTTTTTTTTTGAGTTTGAAAAATCGGCCCATGGTATTAATGATGTAGTTCTATGTGCAGAATCATGTGATATCTTCAGATTTGAAAAGTTTTCATTTTTTGCTAGGTAAATTTTAACTTGAAATCTTATGAAAATTCAGTATTCCCACCCTTTTACCAACACCACTAAATAGCTTATTTAAAGTAAAGTAAATGTATCAAGTTAATTTATTAGGATGAAAATGATCCAGAATAGTGAAACGAATGATCTTGACACATTTATTAAATTTAATATTCCTTTAGAAAACAAAATCATCAAATACAAAAACCGTTTTACTACTACGACCCGGTGTTGCTACACACCATAGAGAACATGTCTTTCTTGCTTCTGTTTCTACTCATCACCTCCCTGCTGACCACCTGAGCTCGGATGTAGCCTTCCCTCCTCTCCTGGCTGTACACGTGACTGCTGGCCTCGCTCACTTGCTGTACCCAACGCTCTATACTCTGGGTGTGCGAGGG
>NW_024732502.1:0-28017 GCF_018991925.1 Homarus americanus | reverse complement strand
GTTACCAGGTCCCACCACTTTTTGATGTCCTCCACTTTTCCTGCTCCTGTGAGGTCATCAGCATATGCCACTTGTTTGACCCCAGTTGTTTCATACTTTATTTCTTGTTGGAGCACTGATAGGCCTGTTGCATACATTGCCATTGCAACGGGGTCTCCCTGTGTTGTTCCCTCGGTCGACTGTAGGATGGTATCACCTCGTAGAGCCTTGTTGTTTACTACGTAGAGGTCTGAAGGATTCCTATACGAATTTTCAACATACATCGCAAAGCTAGGACACTTGATCTTGATGTTGTGCAGTGCCGCCTTGCGGTTAAGTATGTTGAATGCGTTTGAAGCATCCACCAGGAGAACGGCCTCACAATCCCGCTGCTCAAATATCAATCTCATGGCGTGAATGGCCGCCTCCCCACCAGCCTGGTGGCCAGCACACACTTGTAGGTTCCCTGCTGCTGCCCTGACATCATCCTTTACCACCTCCATTATGCATTTTCCGATGATCCGCCTCAGCACTTCCCCCACCCCTCTAGGCCTACATCCTGGTTTCTTTCCCAGAGGAATAAGGCGGCAGGCCGTCAGGGCCTGGAGGTGATGGCAGCAAGAGGATGCAAGCTTTCTTGCAAGGGCGGCAATGGCAGTGCAGAGATCACTTGATACAGGGCCAAACTTGTTTGTGCTGAGGATGACTCTCCAACCGTTTGCATCCAGACCTGAAGGGCCAGCTCCTCCTCGAGTCTTCAGTGCCTTTTTCCACACCATCTCTCCTGTTATTTTCTCGAACAGGACAGCATTTGGTGGGATATAGGCGCCCTGGAGCCTGATGCCTTCATCTTCACTTGCAGGGGGATGTTTCTCTTTCAATAGTTTTAATGTCTCTCTGTTTATTGGCATCACCCCACCGGAAGATTCCTGAGTGAGAGATCTTACCGCAAGAGACACTTTTCCCACACGCATTTTGTTTCCAAATTTTCTTGCCACGTCATCGGTGTTTTGCTTTCCGTCACCCGTAGATTTTAGTCTCTCCTGCAGTGTTCTTGCTTCACATAGGAGATCATCTAGGGCCCCAGTCCGCCACATTGTCGATCTTCTCTTCATTGCTGCCACATTTTCTTTGTGCTTAGCCTTTGTGTGTGTCCTCTGACAAAAAAGATGTGGTATTATTGCCAGTATTTGAAGAGCTAGGGGGGCGAGGAAGCGGTCCTGAGTGTAAACAGTCATGAAGCAAGTCATCTCCCGAATCATTTCTTTGGTGGCCGCACACTTGGGTGGTTCAAATAAGTTAGCGGGCGACCACTTGACAATTTCTGAGTAGGTTTCTTTGACCCATACGCCTGCATTTTCCATCGACATGCCATTCCACAGAGGCGGCTGTCTCTCATTCTCCTCCTGGACACCTGCTACTGAGGGTGCAGCATTTATTAGTACTACATTTTCGGGTTGAGTAGACTCACTGCTATCATTTCGGATATCGTCGGGTGGTTGGGTCCCGGCGATATCCACTGTGGCCGCCTGTGTCGGCTCCCTGCCACGTGGGTTCCGACACTGGTCTAGCTTCCTGCAATCCACACATGGACGGTTGTTTCTCGCACAAAGACAATTTGTGCAGTTTTGGTTCGGGCTAGCACAGACGCAGCAAAGACTGTTGCCAGGCATAGTGACCAGCACCTTGGGCGACAGATATTTCCGCCTCCGACCTCTGCTATTGGGCCCAAACGGACGAAGAAACTAGATCTTATGCGTATGAGGCACAGAGGTGACGGCCTGGCCTGCTGTGTCCGAGTAGTAAGGGCATACGCGCGCGTGTGGTTGTGTCGGGCACCCCCCATGTGGGCAATAATCCACACATGAGAATAAACCACTGGGAGCAAGAATTGTCACACCTAACACTTGATTATGTCACTTTGGTAGAGATAGCCACCATTTCTATGGTCTCGCTGATGTAACATTAGTTATATATACTCACTTGGTCAGCCGGCACTACATGGAGTGGCCGTTACTTGAGGCGACCGAAAGGGCGAGGCACTTGGCCCCCATAGGGGCGAGAGTCGCGATGCCACCCTTGCTAGGGTAGGCCTATCGACACACTGGCACTGACACTTGGCAACTCCAGCCACCCACCATTCAAACACTCACAGGCTTACTTGAAGATCGCCGGTGAACACGAGCAATATTTGCGTTTAATGTCGTAAGGAATGAGAAGATGATGCTCAAGGTGACATCCAACGTTCATCGACACACTGTGAAATTCTCGCTCCCACAAACTGAGTATATCCCCACCAATAACACTTTAAATCAGGGAAGGCACCCCAACACACCCACGCCGCCCGGGCCTCCTACTACTAATACTACTACTACTACTACTACAACTACTACCACACACATCTTCACTACTAGTACTACTACTACTACTACTACTACTACAACTACTACCACACACATCTTCACTACTAGTACTACTACTACTACTACTACAACTACCACACACATCTTCACTACTAGTACTACTACTACTACTACAACTACAACTACTACTACACACATCTTCACTACTAGTACTACTACTACTACTACTACTACTACAACTACCACACACATCTTCACTACTAGTACTACTACTACTACTACTACTACAACTACTACCACACACATCTTCACTACTAGTACTACTACTACTACTACTACAGCCTCCCCCAATAGCCACACCTTCGCCACCATTTATTTACCTTAATATTAAATATCCTAATACATAAGAAGCTATCCTATCTGTGTTAAATTAGTTGAGCCGCCAGATCCTGCGGCATTCAGTGACTTCTTAACCTCATAGTAAAATATCTGCAGCAGTTGTCGGAGTAGGGGCAAGCTCTCGTTCCCCTGAGGCGAAACAAAGCCGACTGAAGAGAAGGACAGTCGACTTTATCTCATCGAGCTGTGACGCCAACTACTGGGCTTCCTTAGCTATAGCACCGGCGATCACCTCCGCGAGTCTGGCGTAGAAACATCTTGCACTTGGTCCCATCCCACCAGAGGTTGTGAACACTAGAGGAGTGAAGCTGCCTTGATCAACGTTTTGAATTCTCTCCCCATACGCCCTTCTCTTGTCGTTCTCGTTCCTCC
This sequence comes from Homarus americanus, assembly GCF_018991925.1. NCBI lineage: Eukaryota > Metazoa > Arthropoda > Malacostraca > Decapoda > Nephropidae > Homarus > Homarus americanus. Next base: position 24,904 of record NW_024732502.1, on the reverse strand, counting down.
TATGTGCAGCATCGAGAGCTAGGTTACGGTGACATGCGGCCATGGGATAAAAAATCCTGATGTCGAAAAAAGCTCGCTGTCCCCGCGTCCAGAATCCTCGAGCACTGACGTCCACACGGGCTTCGTTAGATGTGTTTGAAGTCCTGTGTTGGAAGATCTCACCATCCAATGGAAGGAGGGTCGGTTCTACACCATGACGTCCCGGCAGATTTCCTTCAACATATTTGCCTGTGAGATCCCTTACCTCGCCATGCCTCATGCATATAAGCCCCCTTCTTGCAAACCGTAGTGATCGCCATCTGAACCAGCCACTGCGCGTTGGGAGGCAAACCATCTGCTACTGGCCAGCTTGACCTTAGAGCAATGGCTCGCAATTCTTGTTGTTGTTAAAGGGCTGAAACCATTTGCCCTTATCATTAGCGTGGTTAGCCAGACAGGCGCCCACCTCCTCTTCGCTATAGCTACTTTTTTGTCAAATTTTCTGGAGCCAGCAGCAACAGTTGCTGCAACATGTCATTTTGGCAGTGCTGCCGATCTGTTGTAATGGACCTACGGATCTTATTAACTTCGCTGGTGTCCACTTCCCCTGTTGCATTCTGGGCTATTATGTGGTCAGTGAGGGCTGCCGTGAGCTTAAGTGAATTTTGATGTTCAGAGTCAGCAATCTCCTCTGGATTAGTTAGTCCCATCCCTCCCAGTCTTGGTGGAAGTGCAAGAAGTGTTCTTTCTACTAGGGTTAAGTCTACTACTACTACTACTACTACTACTACTACAACTACTACTACACACATCTTCACTACTAGTACTACTACTACTACAACTACCACACACATCTTCACTACTAGTACTACTACTACTACTACTACTACAACTACTACCACACACATCTTCACTACTAGTACTACTACTACTACTACTACTACTTTTTTTAACGTGGCCTCCAGCCTCCCCCAATAGCCACACCCAGCCGCCACCATTTGTTTACCTGCTACTACACACACATCTTCTGCTAATTACTACTACTACTACTACTACAACTACCACACACATCTTCACTACTACTACTACTACTACTACTACTACTACTACTACTACACACATCTTCACTACTAGTACTACTACTACTACTACTACTGCTACTACAACTACTACCACACACATCTTCACTACCACCACGAGACTACTATTACACACAACTTTACTACTACGAGTCTACTACTACCACTACTACTATTACTCGCACACACATCTTCACTACCACCACGAGACTACTATTACACACAACTATACTACTACAAGTCTACTACTACCACTACTACTATTACTCGCACACACATCTTCACTACAACCACGAGACTAATACTACTACCATCACACACATATTAACTACTATCACGAGACTACTACTACTACTACTCCTACTACTACCACACATATCTTCACTACTACTACCACACACATCTTCACTACTACTACTACTAATACTACAACTACTACCACATACATCTTCACTACAACCACGAGACATTTTAACTACTATCACGAGACTACTACTACTGCCACTATTACTACTTCTACTACTATCACACACATATTCACTACTACCACGAGACTAGTACTACTACAACTACTACCACGCACATATTCACTACTACCACGATACTACTACTACTACTGTGCACACACACACACACACACACATACCTCTTACTATAAATATTCAAGTGTTAATCTCGTTAAACTAGACCTAACAGTATAGTTTACGAGAAGCATAAAATCATTATGAAGTTCCCCCGCAAGACAGAGCGCGGAGCAATTCACCTTCGCTCCCGTGTGGTGCCGCCAGCTGGTGTTCGTAGGAGTGCAAGGTTGGCGAACAAAGGACCCTTTTGGTTCCTTAAGGACTTAATGAGTTGTGGCCCATGTGTCCGTAGGTGGTGCTGGGAACTAGAGGACCTCCCCGATAACACCTTTAGGTTATATATTGATCCTGCGCCTCAAACCTGTGACTTCCCCGTTTGCGATATAGACACTATCCCTGTCTGCTTGACGGAATCACAGCACGTTTCAACCACTATCAACGAGGAGCCTTGTCAGTTCCTGGTGGACTCCGGGGTGGGCATGGTGGACCTTAACCACGAGTCTGCCCTCAGCGTCGGAGTCCTTGGTCGACAGTGTCGGTGGCGACGACAGCCCGTGTATGAATCTGGTCTAAAGTACCAGAAGATGCGGGTTGGTCGCGCTAATAATGTTGAGATATAGTTCAACCACGACATCAAAATAACCTGCAGAGCGCGTGTGCTCCCTTCAACGGGTAAGAATTTTGAAAACAAGATCGGCAGTTCACTCCTGCAAAAGACTCGCACCATCCAGAGATGGCAGCCAGAATCTGAACTGTACATAAGGAACAATAAGCCAGGATACTGGAAGAGACAATTTATTCCTGTGTCACAGTATCTCTATGCCAACGCATATTACACCCCGTCATGCGAGGGTCCCCGAATGAAAATAAAGATAGAGTCAGGTGAGCCTGACTTTATTGTCGCCACCCACGTCGCTAAAGATCTTGAATCATGGGGCGTGAACCCCAGCAACGTCGAGATCCATATGAAAGGGTCAACCTTCTTGAGGGCTGAGAACATAAAGGTGAGGGACATGAGCACATTTGACTTTATAATAGGTTATGGTTTTCTCAAGAACTACCGCTGTGCTCTCGACTATGAGAAAAAAGATCTCTATTTGCAAACATCTGACAGAAAAGTCCGCTCACACTTACGGACGATGAAACTGTGAGACCGTTGAGTCGTGGCCCAGTATGCCCTGGTGTGTCCCTCAATGCCCTGGTGTGTCCCTCAATGCCCTGGTGTGTCCCTCAAGGCCCCGGTGTGTCCCTCAAGGCCCTGGTGTGTCCCTCAAGGCCAGTAGTGTTGTGTCTTCAATGATAATCATTAATTTGAAGCACACACATGAATATTCTTGTTCTGTAATGTTTGTTTATGTGTTATGTAAGTTATGTGAAATAAATATAGTCTATTTTCTGGGTAACGAAACTTTTTAATCACCCTGTACTACTACGACTACATGGCTTCCAGCCTCCCCCAATAGCCACACCTTCGACACTATTTTATTAACTTAAAATTAAATATCCTAATACAGAAGTAGCTATCCTATCTGTGTTGAATTAGTTGAGCCGCAGATCTATGCGGCATTCAGCGACTGTAGCCTCTTAGTCAATATCTGCAGCAGTTGTCGGAATTGGGGCAGCTCTCGTTGTTGCTAGGAGAGGTGTTTCAGCTGATTAACATAAACAAAGAGAGAGAGATAGATAGAGAGAGAGAGAATCACAGCTGACCTCTGTAAACAAAAGCCTCGAGAGATTCCACAAGCACATGCGAGCGAGCACATCAGCTGTTTAATGTCAACAAAGATGGCGGACTGTATACACTGGCCGAAGGGTCGTCAGTAGGGGGAGGGGAGGAGGGGTAGGGTAGGGGAAGGTATCTGAACTCATTTGAATACAGATACGCCATAAGGTCTCTGGTACCATGGTATAAAGCCCCAAACATCACCCTTAACGACCTCATTATTTCTCTGCTATGATGTCATTATAAAGCTTTGTGGCTGTTGTGTGTGTGTGTGTGTGTGTGTGTGTGTGTGTGTGTGTGTGTGTGTGTGTGTGTGTGTGTGTGTGTGTGTGTGTGTGTCCCGGGGATAATGAGTTGTGATCACAGTTAGGGTCACACACGAGCCTCCTGATGCATGAGGCTTCACAGAGGCTCACACGTTACCTCTCTTTATATACCTGGATAAATGTAACGCTGGCTTATTAACTCTTTGTTTTTGTTGTATGATGGGCGTCAGGTGTGTGAGAGTGTGTGTGTGTATGTGTGTGTGAAAGTGTTTGTAAGTGTGTTTGTGTGAGTGTGTGTGAGAGAGAGAGATTGATCGTGTGTACTTAAGTGTCAATAACTGTTTCTGCGTACGTTAACAACAATGCGTATAGGTAATTAAGACTCCGCGCACCTGCCCACGATGGTCAGGTGAGTCAGTGACCGACTTGACCAGTGTGAGACATTTGCCTGGAGAAGAAAAAATGACAAAGGGAGAAAATGTTGACCTAAATTATGTCTTTCTCCCTCCCTCCCTCCCTCCCTCCCTTCCTTCCTTCCTTCCTTCCTTCCTTCCTTCCTCTCTCCCCCTCACCTCCATCCATTCATCTCTCATCCAAATATTCGTCTTTCTTTCCCTACTCCCTCCCTCTATCTTCGTCTTCCTCCCTCCCTCCCTCCCTCCCTCCCTCCTGCTCCCTCCCTCCTCCCTCCCTCCTCCCTCCTCCCTCCCTCCCTCCCTCCCTCCCTCCCTCCTTCCTTCGAGAAAAAATTAAGAAAACAAGAAAAGAGAGAAAATTATAAACAAGAAAAAAAGGAAAAGGAGAAGAAAAAGACCAAGAATAAGAACAAGAAATAGAGAATTAAGGAAGAGCTAAATTAAGGATAAAGATGACAGGCATAACTTAACGTCACTTTAGGGGAATTTCCTCAGATCACAGGGGAAAAAAAGCTGACGAAAGGAGTCATTTTTTTTCCTAGGTGGGTGAAGTAACTTTAATGGGCAAGAATCAAAATGAGGGCAATTTTCCGTGAGGCCTTTGATATGAGGGGCAAGGGTCGAGGAATAGAAGGGAATAGAGATTAGGTTAAGTTAGGTTAGGTTAGGTTAGGTTAAGCTGGAATGCCTAATCTTCAGGTTAAACAAAATCTTTAATAATCAAGTAAAGGTCACATTTGCATAATAAGAAAGTCTATTTAAATTCAAATTCATAAAAAAAAAATATTCCTAAACTTTGGAGCTAAAAAAGTAATTTATAGTTTTAATACAAGGAAACTACTTTGAAGGCGGAAGGAAACTTGAACGAGAGGAACTATTAACACGGCGGAAATTATAACATAACCCGGGTTTAATTTTTCTTCCAGGTACGGTGTTTCCTCAATGGCTGGGGAAGTCCCTTTAATTATTTCCGGGTTATGAGCTTGGCTATACTGTTTCTCGAGTGGTAGATTGGCTATACTGTGTCTCTTGTGGTAGGTTGGCTATACTGTTTCTCTTGTGGTAGGTTGGCTATACTGTGTCTCTTGTGGTAGGTTGGCTATACTGTGTCTCTTGTGGTAGGTTGGCTATACTGTTTCTCTTGTGGTAGGTTGGCTATACTGTGTCTCTTGTGGTAGGTTGGCTATACTGTGTCTCTTGTGGTAGGTTGGCTATACTGTGTCTCTTGTGGTAGGTTGGCTATACTGTTTCTCTTGTGGTAGGTTGGCTATACTGTGTCTCTTGTGGTAGGTTGGCTATACTGTGTCTCTTGTGGTAGGTTGGCTATACTGTTTCTCTTGTGGTAGGTTGGCTATACTGTGTCTCTTGTGGTAGGTTGGCTATACTGTTTCTCTGATGATAGATAAAATTATACTATTTTCCTATTGTAAGACATTGGCAACACTGCTTCCCTAATCCATTTTTTCCCATTACCTTGACAACGCTGCACCTATCACTATACCAAACACCTATAATTTCACTACGAGGAATAAATCCCTATAATTATTACCTATAACTACAAGGGAACAAATCACTCGGACGATATACGGAAGTCATTCGTCGAGGGTTGAAATGTGGTGAAAAAAATGTGGTAAATAGTGAAATGTTACGAACGTCTGAGTTACCACCCTGGAGTTTGATCCATAAATGTTCGTTCATTGGTTTTTTTTTATCGTTAGTGATGATGTGAGAATGTGTTTAAATGTTTGAGTTAAGATAAATTACTCAAATAAACATTGTGTCTAAAAGTTGACCCCCTTATGTATTTAAATGTTGACCCCCCTCCCCTCCACCCCCTTCTCTTCCCCCACGTGTTCAAAGTTCCCCCCCCTCACGTGTCCAAAGTTCCCCCCCCTTCTCTTCCCCCACGTGTTCAAAGTTCCCCCCCCCTCACGTGTGTCCAAAAGTTGCCCCCCCCTCCCGTGTCCAAAAGTTGCCCCCCACGTGTCCAAAGTTGCCCCCCCCCTCTCCACGTGTCCAAAAGTTGCCCCCCCCTCCCACGTGTCCAAAATCACTATGGGTTTTCCACATCATTGCTCGTTTCCTTCAAACTCTTGGTGCAGTCAGCCGTGTTGGGAAGGAGAGAGAGAGAGAGAGAGAGAGAGAGAGAGAGAGAGAGTTGGCGTAGGATGGGAGGAAAAGATGTTTATTGGACCACAAAAAACGCCATTAAAGCCTCTTAGTGGTGTTAGTGGCCTGAAGGTAGGGAGGCGTGGGTTGTAATGCCTTATCACCTCTCTCACCCCATCCATCCAAACTTAACCTAACCTAATATAACCTAACCTAACTTAGCATTACCTAATCTAACCCAGCTTAACCGAACTTAAAATTATCTAACCTCACCTCCTATAATTTAACAAGATATTAGAATATATTAAAACAACACCTGTATCTCCAGACCAGGTAAATAATTAGGTGTTAGTTGTTTAGTGGACATCGTAAAGTTTACACACACACACACACACACACACACACACACACACAAAGATCCCAAATTCGAATCCCCTGAAATGAACCCTGAACCTACGAATCTTAAGATAATCTGGATCCACAAGGGTTCAGAATCACAGTTGGAAGAGTCTCCCAGCCAAGCAGCAGCCTCGTCCGCCACTCCGGCTCCACCACGCTCACCCGATAAGGCGGCCATTTCCCTTCCCTTCATACATCCATCCCTCACCTCCATCCTTCCATCTCCTTTCTCCATCCTCTTCCTTCTCCTTCCTCCCTACCCTTTCCTCTTCCTCCTCCCTCTCTCTCACTTCCATCCCTCCCCTCTCCCTCCCCTCCACTCCTCTTTCCTCTCCTTCCTACACACACATTAGCCTTCCCCACCTCCCTATTCCCTTCAATCTATAAACTCATTCACTCCTTCATCTCTTCCCTCTCTCTTCAATTCTCACTATTCACCTTAATCTAATTTATTCTCCTTTCACTTCTCCCATTTATTCTCTCTATCTCTCCCGATTCCCTTCATCCCATCTTTATTTTCCCCGTCTCTCCTCCTCCCCCCTCCTCTATTTCCTTCTTTCGTTTCTTGTGTGTTGTTTCATTCATTTCCTCCTTCTTCCCCTTTACTATATTTCACTACAAGTTATCTCTCTCTCTCTCTCTCTCTCTCTCTCTCTCTCTCTCTCTCCATGCCTGGGTGACCCTATAAGTAATGACTATGTAATAATCAATGCTCTTTGAACCTCCAGCCACCACTATAACCACTACCAGTACTCCCACCACCACCACTATCACCACTACCACTACCACCACCAATATCACCATTACCACCATCACTACCACCACCACCACTATCACCACTATCACCACCGGTTGTCGAAGTTCCCCATAAACTCTGGCATTATCTTCACATATTTGTGTTAAGTGGTGGAGGGAGGCCGGCCAGGTGGTGTGGCTTGGTCTGACACGGCGCACCATTGGTTACCTCCTCCTCCTCTTCCTCCTCTTCCTCCTCTTCCTCCTCTTCCTCCCTCGCCTTCCCTTATTACAACTACTAATACTACTACTACATTTTTTTTGTGGGGGGGGGGGCTCCAGCCTCCCCCAATAGCCAGACCTTCGCCGCCATTTTATTACCTTAAACTTAATATCCTAATACATAAGTAGCTACCCTAGCTGTGTTGAGTTAGTTGAGCCGCAGATCTATGAGGCATTCAGTGACTGTTGCCCCATAGTCAAAATCTGCATCTGTTGTCGGCTTTGGGGCCGATGCTCGCGTTCCTCTGAGGCAGAGCAAAGCAGACCTAAGGAGAGAGAAGGACAGTCTACATCTCATCCAGGCTGTAACATAACTTCTGGGCTGCTGCTTCTGTTCGGACTGCACCTCCGCGAGTCTGGCGTAGAAACATCTTGCACTTGGGCCCATCCCACCAGAGGTTGTGAACACCAGAGGAGTGAAGCTGCCTTGATCAACATTTTGAATTCTCTCCCCATATGCCCTTATCTTGTCGTTCTCGTTTCTCTTGTGTGCAGCATCGAGAGCTAAGTTACGGTGACATGCTGCCATGGGATAAAAAATCCTGATGTCAAAGACGGCTCGCTGTCCCTGCTTCCAGAATCCTCGAGCACTGACATCAACACGGGCTTCGTTGGATGTGTTTGAAGTCCTATGTTGGAAATTCTCACCGTCCAATGGAAGAAGTGTCGGTTCTACCATGACATCACGACAGATTTCCTTCAACATATTTACTGTGAGGTCCTTTACCTCGTCATGCCTCAAGCACATGAAGCCCCATTTTTGCACACCATGGCGTGATCGCCATCATAGGAGGAGCCACACACGCATTGGGAGGGCAAACCTTCTACTGGCCGACCGTACCTTAGAGTAATGGCATCTGTAAATTCTTGTTTATTAAGACTGAAACCATTTGCCCTTATCGGTAACATAGTTAACCAGTTCGAGGCGCCCACCTCCTGCACTATAGCTACTTTTTTTTCAAGTTTTCTGGTACCTGCAGCAACAGTTGCTGCAACTTATCATTTTGGCAGTGCTGTCGATCTGTCGTTATGGACCTACGAATCTTATTTACTTCACTGGTATCCACCTCCCCCGTTGCATTCTGGGCTATTATGTGGTCCATGAGGGCTGCTACTACTACAACTACTTCCACACACATCTTCACTACAACCACGACACTAATGCTACTACTACCACATACATCTTAACTACTATCACGAGACTACTACTACTGCCACTACCACTACTTCTACTACTACCACACACATCTTCACTACTACCACGAGACTACTACTACTGCCAATACTACTACTACAACTACTACCACACACATCTTCACTACTACCACGAGACTACTACTACTGCCACTACTACTACTTCTACTACCACACACATCTTCACTACTACCACGAGACTACTACTACTGCCACTACTACTACTTCTACTACCACACACATCTACTACTACCACGAGACTACTACTACTGCCACTACTACTACTTCTACTGCTACCACACACATCTTCACTACTACCACGAGACTACTACTACTACTACTACACTACTACACACATCTTCTACTTACTACTACCACACACATACTACTACCACGAGACTACTACTACTGCCACTACTACTACTTCTACTACACACACATCTTCACTACTACCACGAGACTACTACTACTGCCAATACTACTACTACAACTACTACCACACACATCTTCACTACAACCACGACACTAATACTACTACTACCACACACATCTTAACTACTACCACGAGACTACTACTACTGCCACTACTACTACTTCTACTACCACACACATCTTCACTACTACCACGAGACTACTACTACTGCCAATACTACTACTACAACTACTACCACACACATCTTCACTACAACCACGACACTAATACTACTACTACCACACACATCTTAACTACTATAACGAGACTACTACTACTGCCACTACTACTACTTCTACTACTACCACACACATCTTCACTACTACCACGAGACTACTACTACTACTACAACTACTACCACGCACATATTCACTACTATCATGATACTACTACTACTACTGTGCACACACACACACACACACACACACACACATACCTCTTACTATAAATATTCAAGTGTTAATCTCGTTAAACTAGACCTAACAGTATAGTTTTATGAGAAGCATAAAATCATTATGAAGTTCCCCCGCAAGACAGAGCGCGGAGCAATTCACCTTCGCTCCCGTGTGGTGCCGCCAGCTGGTGTTCGTAGGAGTGCAAGGTTGGCGAACAAAGGACCCTTTTGGTTCCTTAAGGACTTAATGAGTTGTGGCCCATGTGTCCGTAGGTGGTGCTGGGAACTAGAGGACCTCCCCGATAACACCTTTAGGTTATATATTGATCCTGCGCCTCAAACCTGTGACTTCCCCGTTTGCGATATAGACACTATCCCTGTCTGCTTGACGGAATCACAGCACGTATCAACCACTACCAACGAGGAGCCTTGTCAGTTCCTGGTGGACTCCGGGGTGGGCATGGTGGACCTTAACCACGAGTCTGCCCTCAGCGTCGGAGTCCTTGGTCGACAGTGTCGGTGGCGACGACAGCCCGTGTATGAATCTGGTCTAAAGTACCAGAAGATGCGGGTTGGTCGCGCTAATAATGTTGAGATATAGTTCAACCACGACATCAAAATAACCTGCAGAGCGCGTGTGCTCCCTTCAACGGGTAAGAATTTTGAAAACAAGATCGGCAGTTCACTCCTGCAAAAGACTCGCACCATCCAGAGATGGCAGCCAGAATCTGAACTGTACATAAGGAACAATAAGCCAGGATACTGGAAGAGACAATTTATTCCTGTGTCACAGTATCTCTATGCCAACGCATATTACACCCCGTCATGCGAGGGTCCCCGAATGAAAATAAAGATAGAGTCAGGTGAGCCTGACTTTATTGTCGCCACCCACGTCGCTAAAGATCTTGAATCATGGGGCGTGAACCCCAGCAACGTCGAGATCCATATGAAAGGGTCAACCTTCTTGAGGGCTGAGAACATAAAGGTGAGGGACATGAGCACATTTGACTTTATAATAGGTTATGGTTTTCTCAAGAACTACCGCTGTGCTCTCGACTATGAGAAAAAAGATCTCTATTTGCAAACATCTGACAGAAAAGTCCGCTCACACTTACGGACGATGAAACTGTGAGACCGTTGAGTCGTGGCCCAGTATGCCCTGGTGTGTCCCTCAATGCCCTGGTGTGTCCCTCAATGCCCTGGTGTGTCCCTCAAGGCCCCGGTGTGTCCCTCAAGGCCCTGGTGTGTCCCTCAAGGCCAGTAGTGTTGTGTCTTCAATGATAATCATTAATTTGAAGCACACACATGAATATTCTTGTTCTGTAATGTTTGTTTATGTGTTATGTAAGTTATGTGAAATAAATATAGTCTATTTTCTGGGTAACGAAACTTTTTAATCACCCTGTACTACTACGACTACATGGCTTCCAGCCTCCCCCAATAGCCACACCTTCGACACTATTTTATTAACTTAAAATTAAATATCCTAATACAGAAGTAGCTATCCTATCTGTGTTGAATTAGTTGAGCCGCAGATCTATGCGGCATTCAGCGACTGTAGCCTCTTAGTCAATATCTGCAGCAGTTGTCGGAATTGGGGCAGAAGCTCTCGTTGATGGTCAAGCTAGGAGAGGTGTTTCAGCTGATTAACATAAACAAAGAGAGAGAGATAGATAGAGAGAGAGAGAATCACAGCTGACCTCTGTAAACAAAAGCCTCGAGAGATTCCACAAGCACATGCGAGCGAGCACATCAGCTGTTTAATGTCAACAAAGATGGCGGACTGTATACACTGGCCGAAGGGTCGTCAGTAGGGGGAGGGGAGGAGGGGTAGGGTAGGGGAAGGTATCTGAACTCATTTGAATACAGATACGCCATAAGGTCTCTGGTACCATGGTATAAAGCCCCAAACATCACCCTTAACGACCTCATTATTTCTCTGCTATGATGTCATTATAAAGCTTTGTGGCTGTTGTGTGTGTGTGTGTGTGTGTGTGTGTGTGTGTGTGTGTGTGTGTGTGTGTGTGTGTGTGTGTGTCCGGGGATAATGAGTTGTGATCACAGTTAGGGTCACACACAAGCCTCCTGATGCATGAGGCTTCACAGAGGCTCACACGTTACCTCTCTTTATATACCTGGATAAATGTAACGCTGGCTTATTAACTCTTTGTTTTTGATGTATGATGGGCGTCAGGTGTGTGAGAGTGTGTGTGTGTGTGTATGTGTGTGTGAAAGTGTTTGTAAGTGTGTTTGTGAGTGTGTGTGTGAGAGAGAGAGATTGATCGTGTGTACTTAAGTGTCAATAACTGTTTCTGCGTACGTTAACAACAATGCGTATAGGTAATTAAGACTCCGCGCACCTGCCCACGATGGTCAGGTGAGTCAGTGATCGACTTGACCAGTGTGAGACATTTGCCTGGAGAAGAAAAAATGACAAAGGGAGAAAATGTTGACCTAAATTATGTCTTTCTCCCTCCCTCCCTCCCTCCCTCCCTTCCTTCCTTCCTTCCTTCCTTCCTTCCTTCCTCTCTCCCCCTCACCTCCATCCATTCATCTCTCATCCAAATATTCGTCTTTCTTTCCCTACTCCCTCCCTCTATCTTCGTCTTCCTCCCTCCCTCCCTCCCTCCCTCCCTCCCTCCTTCCTTCGAGAAAAAATTAAGAAAACAAGAAAAGAGAGAAAATTATAAACAAGAAAAAAAGGAAAAGGAGAAGAAAAAGACCAAGAATAAGAACGAGAAATAGAGAATTAAGGAAGAGCTAAATTAAGGATAAAGATGACAGGCATAACTTAACGTCACTTTAGGGGAATTTCCTCAGATCACAGGGGAAAAAAAGCTGACGAAAGGAGTCATTTTTTTTCCTAGGTGGGTGAAGTAACTTTAATGGGCAAGAATCAAAATGAGGGCAATTTTCCGTGAGGCCTTTGATATGAGGGGCAAGGGTCGAGGAATAGAAGGGAATAGAGATTAGGTTAAGTTAGGTTAGGTTAGGTTAGGTTAAGCTGGAATGCCTAATCTTCAGGTTAAACAAAATCTTTAATAATCAAGTAAAGGTCACATTTGCATAATAAGAAAGTCTATTTAAATTCAAATTCATAAAAAAAAAATATTCCTAAACTTTGGAGCTAAAAAAGTAATTTATAGTTTTAATACAAGGAAACTACTTTGAAGGCGGAAGGAAACTTGAACGAGAGGAACTATTAACACGGCGGAAATTATAACATAACCCGGGTTTAATTTTTCTTCCAGGTACGGTGTTTCCTCAATGGCTGGGGAAGTCCCTTTAATTATTTCCGGGTTATGAGCTTGGCTATACTGTTTCTCGAGTGGTAGATTGGCTATACTGTGTCTCTTGTGGTAGGTTGGCTATACTGTTTCTCTTGTGGTAGGTTGGCTATACTGTGTCTCTTGTGGTAGGTTGGCTATACTGTGTCTCTTGTGGTAGGTTGGCTATACTGTTTCTCTTGTGGTAGGTTGGCTATACTGTGTCTCTTGTGGTAGGTTGGCTATACTGTGTCTCTTGTGGTAGGTTGGCTATACTGTGTCTCTTGTGGTAGGTTGGCTATACTGTTTCTCTTGTGGTAGGTTGGCTATACTGTGTCTCTTGTGGTAGGTTGGCTATACTGTGTCTCTTGTGGTAGGTTGGCTATACTGTTTCTCTTGTGGTAGGTTGGCTATACTGTGTCTCTTGTGGTAGGTTGGCTATACTGTTTCTCTGATGATAGATAAAATTATACTATTTTCCTATTGTAAGACATTGGCAACACTGCTTCCCTAATCCATTTTTTCCCATTACCTTGACAACGCTGCACCTATCACTATACCAAACACCTATAATTTCACTACGAGGAATAAATCCCTATAATTATTACCTATAACTACAAGGGAACAAATCACTCGGACGATATACGGAAGTCATTCGTCGAGGGTTGAAATGTGGTGAAAAAAATGTGGTAAATAGTGAAATGTTACGAACGTCTGAGTTACCACCCTGGAGTTTGATCCATAAATGTTCGTTCATTGGTTTTTTTTTATCGTTAGTGATGATGTGAGAATGTGTTTAAATGTTTGAGTTAAGATAAATTACTCAAATAAACATTGTGTCTAAAAGTTGACCCCCTTATGTATTTAAATGTTGACCCCCCTCCCCTCCACCCCCTTCTCTTCCCCCACGTGTTCAAAGTTCCCCCCCCTCACGTGTCCAAAGTTCCCCCCCCCTTCTCTTCCCCACGTGTTCAAAGTTCCTCACGTGTCCAAAGTTCCCCCCCCGTGTCCAAAAGTTGCCCCCGTGTCCAAAGTTGCCCCCCCTCTCACGTGTCCAAAAGTTGCCCCCACGTGTCCAAAGTTGCCCCCCTCTCACGTGTCCAAAAGTTGCCCCCCCTCCCACGTGTCCAAAATCACTATGGGTTTTCCACATCATTGCTCGTTTCCTTCAAACTCTTGGTGCAGTCAGCCGTGTTGGGAAGGAGAGAGAGAGAGAGAGAGAGAGAGAGAGAGAGAGAGAGTTGGCGTAGGATGGGAGGAAAAGATGTTTATTGGACCACAAAAAACGCCATTAAAGCCTCTTAGTGGTGTTAGTGGCCTGAAGGTAGGGAGGCGTGGGTTGTAATGCCTTATCACCTCTCTCACCCCATCCATCCAAACTTAACCTAACCTAATATAACCTAACCTAACTTAGCATTACCTAATCTAACCCAGCTTAACCGAACTTAAAATTATCTAACCTCACCTCCTATAATTTAACAAGATATTAGAATATATTAAAACAACACCTGTATCTCCAGACCAGGTAAATAATTAGGTGTTAGTTGTTTAGTGGACATCGTAAAGTTTACACACACACACACACACACACACACACACACACACAAAGATCCCAAATTCGAATCCCCTGAAATGAACCCTGAACCTACGAATCTTAAGATAATCTGGATCCACAAGGGTTCAGAATCACAGTTGGAAGAGTCTCCCAGCCAAGCAGCAGCCTCGTCCGCCACTCCGGCTCCACCACGCTCACCCGATAAGGCGGCCATTTCCCTTCCCTTCATACATCCATCCCTCACCTCCATCCTTCCATCTCCTTTCTCCATCCTCTTCCTTCTCCTTCCTCCCTACCCTTTCCTCTTCCTCCTCCCTCTCTCTCACTTCCATCCCTCCCCTCTCCCTCCCCTCCACTCCTCTTTCCTCTCCTTCCTACACACACATTAGCCTTCCCCACCTCCCTATTCCCTTCAATCTATAAACTCATTCACTCCTTCATCTCTTCCCTCTCTCTTCAATTCTCACTATTCACCTTAATCTAATTTATTCTCCTTTCACTTCTCCCATTTATTCTCTCTATCTCTCCCGATTCCCTTCATCCCATCTTTATTTTCCCCGTCTCTCCTCCTCCCCCCTCCTCTATTTCCTTCTTTCGTTTCTTGTGTGTTGTTTCATTCATTTCCTCCTTCTTCCCCTTTACTATATTTCACTACAAGTTATCTCTCTCTCTCTCTCTCTCTCTCTCTCTCTCTCTCTCTCTCCATGCCTGGGTGACCCTATAAGTAATGACTATGTAATAATCAATGCTCTTTGAACCTCCAGCCACCACTATAACCACTACCAGTACTACCACCACCACCACTATCACCACTACCACTACCACCACCAATATCACCATTACCACCATCACTACCACCACCACCACTATCACCACTATCACCACCGGTTGTCGAAGTTCCCCATAAACTCTGGCATTATCTTCACATATTTGTGTTAAGTGGTGGAGGGAGGCCGGCCAGGTGGTGTGGCTTGGTCTGACACGGCGCACCATTGGTTACCTCCTCCTCCTCTTCCTCCTCTTCCTCCTCTTCCTCCTCTTCCTCCCTCGCCTTCCCTTATTACAACTACTAATACTACTACTACATTTTTTTTGTGGGGGGTGGGGGGGGGGGCTCCAGCCTCCCCCAATAGCCAGACCTTCGCCGCCATTTTATTACCTTAAACTTAATATCCTAATACATAAGTAGCTACCCTAGCTGTGTTGAGTTAGTTGAGCCGCAGATCTATGAGGCATTCAGTGACTGTTGCCCCATAGTCAAAATCTGCATCTGTTGTCGGCTTTGGGGCCGATGCTCGCGTTCCTCTGAGGCAGAGCAAAGCAGACCTAAGGAGAGAGAAGGACAGTCTACATCTCATCCAGGCTGTAACATAACTTCTGGGCTGCTGCTTCTGTTCGGACTGCACCTCCGCGAGTCTGGCGTAGAAACATCTTGCACTTGGGCCCATCCCACCAGAGGTTGTGAACACCAGAGGAGTGAAGCTGCCTTGATCAACATTTTGAATTCTCTCCCCATATGCCCTTATCTTGTCGTTCTCGTTTCTCTTGTGTGCAGCATCGAGAGCTAAGTTACGGTGACATGCTGCCATGGGATAAAAAATCCTGATGTCAAAGACGGCTCGCTGTCCCTGCTTCCAGAATCCTCGAGCACTGACATCAACACGGGCTTCGTTGGATGTGTTTGAAGTCCTATGTTGGAAATTCTCACCGTCCAATGGAAGAAGTGTCGGTTCTACCATGACATCACGACAGATTTCCTTCAACATATTTACTGTGAGGTCCTTTACCTCGTCATGCCTCAAGCACATGAAGCCCCATTTTTGCACACCATGGCGTGATCGCCATCATAGGAGGAGCCACACACGCATTGGGAGGGCAAACCTTCTACTGGCCGACCGTACCTTAGAGTAATGGCATCTGTAAATTCTTGTTTATTAAGACTGAAACCATTTGCCCTTATCGGTAACATAGTTAACCAGTTCGAGGCGCCCACCTCCTGCACTATAGCTACTTTTTTTTCAAGTTTTCTGGTACCTGCAGCAACAGTTGCTGCAACTTATCATTTTGGCAGTGCTGTCGATCTGTCGTTATGGACCTACGAATCTTATTTACTTCACTGGTATCCACCTCCCCCGTTGCATTCTGGGCTATTATGTGGTCCATGAGGGCTGCTACTACTACAACTACTTCCACACACATCTTCACTACAACCACGACACTAATGCTACTACTACCACATACATCTTAACTACTATCACGAGACTACTACTACTGCCACTACCACTACTTCTACTACTACCACACACATCTTCACTACTACCACGAGACTACTACTACTGCCAATACTACTACTACAACTACTACCACACACATCTTCACTACTACCACGAGACTACTACTACTGCCACTACTACTACTTCTACTACCACACACATCTTCACTACTACCACGAGACTACTACTACTGCCACTACTACTACTTCTACTACCACACACATCTTCACTACTACCACGAGACTACTACTACTGCCACTACTACTACTTCTACTGCTACCACACACATCTTCACTACTACCACGAGACTACTACTACTGCCACTACTACTACCACACACATCTTCACTACTATCACGAGACCACTACTACTGCCACTACTACTACTTCTACTGCTACCACACACATCTTCACTACTACCACGAGACTACTACTACTGCCACTACTACTACTTCTACTACCACACACATCTTCACTACTACCACGAGACTACTACTACTGCCAATACTACTACTACAACTACTACCACACACATCTTCACTACAACCACGACACTAATACTACTACTACCACACACATCTTAACTACTATAACGAGACTACTACTTCTGCCACTACTACTACTTCTATTACTACCACACACATCTTCACTACTACCACAAGGACTACTACTACTTAATACTACTACTACAACTACTACCACACACATCTTCTTCACTTTCTAGCCCGACACTAATACTACTACTGCCACACACATCTTAACTACTATAACGAGACTACTACTACTGCCACTACTACTACTTCTACTACTACCACACATCTTCACTACTACCACGAGACTACTACTACTACTACAACTACTACCACGCACATATTCACTACTATCATGATACTACTACTACTACTGTGCACACACACACACACACACACACACACACACATAGCTCTTACTATAAATATTCAAGTGTTAAGTCGTTAGAGTAAGCCAAACATTATAGTTTACGAGAGAAGTAACTAAAGCTATGAAGTTCCCCCGTAAGACACAGCGCGGTCCATTGGGCCTTCGCTCCCGTGTTGTTCCGGCACCAGGTGTTCGTCGGAGTGCAAGGTTGGCTAAGTAAAGCTGTTTCTCTAAAATTAAAGACTTTTTTACATGTGGCCCTTGTATCCGTAGATGGTGTTGGGAACTAGAGGACCTCCCCAAGAACACCGTTAGGTTTTATCTGGATCCTGCGCCTCAGACCAGTAACTTCCCCGTTTGTGAAATGAAAACTATTCGTGTCTGCTTGACCGACTCACAGCACCTTAACGCCACCATCAACTAGGAATCTTGTCAGTTGCTGGTAGACTCTGGGATGGGCAAGTTGGACCTGACCCACGAGTCCGCCCTCAGTGTCGGTATCCTCGGTCGACAGTGTCGGTGGACCCGACAACCCATGTATGAGTCCAGTCTAAGGTACCAGCGGATGCGGGTTGGTTACACTAATAATGTGGCGATAAAGTTTTAGCACGGTATCTAAATAACCTGCAGGGCGCGTGTGTTGCCTCCAAAGTATGATGGTAGTGAAAACAAGATCGGCAGTTCCCTGCTAGAAAAGACTCGCACCATCCAGAGGTGGCGGCCGTAGTCATAGCTGTACATCAGGGACAATAGACCGGGGTACTGGAAGAGGCAGGTTGTTCCTGTGTCACAGTATCTCTATGTCAACACGTATTTTACCCCGTCATTCGAGGGTCCCCGCATGAAAATGAAGATAGAGTCAGGTGGGTCTGACTTTATCCTCTCCACCCGCATCGCTCAAGACCTTCAGATGTGGGGCGTGAACCCGAGCAACGTCCAGATCCACATGCAGGGGTCAACCTTCTTCACGGCTCATAATATAAAGTTCAGAGACATGAGGACCTTCGACCTTATAATGGGAAGTAACTTTCTCAAGCACTACCGCGGTGCTCTCGACTATGAGAAAAAACATCTTTATTTATAAATGGATGGCAGAAAATTCCGCTCACAGTTACTGACGATGAAACTGCGTGAACATTGTTGAGCCGTGGCCTGTTGAGCCGTGGCCTGTTGAGCCGTGGCCTGTTGAGCCGTGGCCCTGTAGAGCCGTGGCCTGTTGAGCCGTGGCCTGTTGAGCCGTGGCCTGTTGAGCCGTGGCCTGTTGAGCCGTGGCCCTGTAGAGCCGTGGCCCTGTAGAGCAGCACGTGATAGCCTCACCTTCTCATAAGGAGGTTCGGCGTACACTACCACCACGACACTACTACTACTACATGACTCTCGTAAGAAGTGACAGTGTTGGAACCTTTCTTGCCTCCAACAGTTGGTAATACTGGTGTGTCCCACAAGGCCCTGGTGTGTCCCACAAGGCCCTGGTGTGTCCCACAAGGCCCTGGTGTGTCCCACAAGGCCCTGGTGTGTCCCACAAGGCCCTGGTGTGTCTTCATTACTCATCATTAACACACATTTTGTGCATCTGTTGTAAAGTCTGTATATGTGTTATGTAATTTATGTGTAATAAATGTAATCTATACGTAACGTAACATTTGAATCACCTGTACTACTATCACGACACTACTACTACTACTACTACTACTACTACATTTTTTTTAAAGTGGCCTCCAGCCTCCCCCAATAGCCACACCTTCGCCACCATTTATTTACCTTAATATTAAATATCCTAATACATAAGAAGCTATCCTATCTGTGTTAAATTAGTTGAGCCGCAGATCTATGCAGCATTCAGTGACAGTCGCCTCATAGTCAATATCTGCAGCTGTTGTCGGAGTAGGGGCAGAAGCTCTCGTTGCCTACTACTACTACTACTACTTTTTTCTTCTTTTCATAAATGGCCTCCAGCCTCCCCCAATAGCCACACCTTCGCCACCATTTAATTACCTTAATATTAAATATCCTAATACATAAGAAGCTATCCTATCTGTGTTAACTTAGTTGAGCTGCAGATCTATGCGGCATTCAGTGACTGTTGCCTCGTAGTCAATATCTGCAGCTGTTGTCGGCTTTGGGGCCGATGCTCTCGTTCCCCTGAGGTAAAGCAAAGCAGACCTAAGGAGAGAGCAGGACAGTCGACATCTCAACCAGATAACCCTTTATCCATGTCAGGAGGTTACCTTGGATGCCAAAATTAGCTAGTTGCTCAAGTATAATGTGTGTATTAGCTACATCAAAGGCTGATTTAAGGTCTATGAAGGCTGTTTGTGTTTTATCTTTTGAGTGAACAAGATATTCTGTAAAGCATGTCTGTGTACTGTGCCCGGGCATGAACCCGTACAGATTAGGGGCCAGTTTGTCTTTGACTTGAAACATGAGACGGTTTAGAACAACTCATTCAAGGACTTTACACATACAGGATGTGAGTGAAATGGGCCTGAAGTTTGGAGAGTTAGCTTTAGGGATTGGTACTATGTTTCCTTGAGTCCGTGTCTTAGGCAGAATACCCTGTGTGAGGCTCATTTGATACAGGTCAAGCAGTGGATGGTTAGGGACCTCATTTAACAATCTCAGGGTGTTATAGGTTATGCCATCCTCACCAGGGCAGGATGATTTACCTTTTATTAATGCTGTTGTTAGTTCGTGGTGCGTTATAGGAAACTGATCGGTAAGGTCTGGTGAGGAACAGGCTATTTCAATATTGAAACCCCTATTAATGTGTGAGGTGTTAAGGTATTGCTGTATGTCAGGAGGCAGG
The DNA here is from genome assembly GCF_018991925.1 of Homarus americanus. Classification (NCBI taxonomy): domain Eukaryota; kingdom Metazoa; phylum Arthropoda; class Malacostraca; order Decapoda; family Nephropidae; genus Homarus; species Homarus americanus. The sequence continues at coordinate 4,473 of NW_024732502.1, read as the reverse complement.
GAAGTGATTCATGACACACTAGACCATTGGTCTAATAGCATGTCAGCATATTCTGCAGGGCTGTGATGAAGCTGGACTGGGGTGGGTGACTTGGTAATGGCTCTAATTTTGTTCCACACTTCTGCTAGAGTGGTTGTTCTATTAATCCCCTGTAAGAATTGTTCCCAATAGGTGTTTCTCACCTGACCTTTGAGTTCACTAAATGCTCTGTTAGCTTTGAGGAATGCCAAGAGGTTATCACTAGTTTTATTTTGCTTATAAGTGTTGGCAAGCTGTTGTACCTTCTCTCCTTCTTAGGTGAGGATGGGGTCATGTGTCCACAGAGGTGGTTTAGTGCTGCCCCCCTTCCTCCTTGACTTAACCCAGGTGGTATAATGTGGTAATGACATTTACAAGAGCACAGCAAAATTCATCCACTAACCCAGGTGTATATCCAGCATACCATCTGTGGATGTAGGCCTTGAAGTGCAGTTTAAGATTATCTGGGATGTTAATTCTGAGCTTAGGATGGGGTTCACACTTGTTTTTTATTCTTTTTTTTTACGGGGATTAGTCCACCCGGGCACAGGTCACTGACCCACATCGGGGCCTGGGGGGCGAAAATGTAATAATAATAATAATAATAATAATAATAATAATAATAATAATAATTCATAGTAAATAAAATTTATAATAAAAAGTAAAATAAAATATTAATGGTTATAATAATGATAACAAGACTGATAATGGTCATAGGCACTGACTGGGATAATGCCTCCTCAGTATTACCTTGTAATTCAATTGTCAGAAGGAACATTTTAGAATCCAGTCTCATTAACCATAACGAATTCGTCAACTGAATTTGAGTAATGGTTTGTACAAACTGGATAATTATGTAATTAAGAAGATTTGTAACCAGGTGAGAAGGTTGGGTCATCTTACCCCTATGACCTGACTAAGGACACCTGCTGTGCTTATGACGATTAGTAAGGGTCACTGCCTAATGACCGAACTATTGTGGACACCTACGGTACCCTAGGTACTTGATCTCACTCTCCTCTACTGTATATATTAGCCTTGTCAAGTATTACTCCTTAGTCTGTACTCACCCCTGAAGATGTGAATTACACGAAAGCGCTTGGGAACTTCGTGTTTTCTTGTTTCCTTGTGGTTATCAGCATATACCTGACTTCATGCACCTACAGATTTACTTGTATATATATATATATATATATATATATATATATATATATATATATATATATATATATATATATATATATATATACATAAAATAAAAGAAGTATGTCTGTCTGTTTGTCTGTACGAGAATCTGGAAACTTTTACCGATCTGTAGTGATGATGGATGGTGTTATATGTAGTGATGATGGATGGTGTTATATGTAGTGATGATGGATGATGTTATATGTGGTGATGATGGGTGGTGTTATATGTAATGATGATTAGACAATAAAATAATAACAGTTTAATGCTAAAAAAATATACTTTGCTGTACCGTTGTAGTGAAAAACATGGTGGAACTTACATACACCGTTAATGAACTATTGATGGAAGAAGTAGTTTTGGGGACTGAACAGTGAAACAATGTGAGCCTCCCTGGGGATGTATACCTACCGTATTCCAAAGGAATGAACTCACACACATATATATATATATATATATATATATATATATATATATATATATATATATATATATATATTTGGCGCTCACAGGCAATCATCTCACACACAATGCAGTATAGAGCTTCTAAGAGAAGGGTGGTGACGTGACTAGCCAGGTCAGGTCACCACCCTTCTCTTAAGCTCCTCTACGTGTGTGTTGGTGTGGGGATTAGTGGATGTCATCTTTATGACCTGACCTCATGTTTTTAGGTCACCCTGTATATTTCTGCTTCTGTCCATAATCCAGTTGCTCTGAAGATGTCTTGAATAAAACATTTAAAGTTGCATTCTGCTAAGTCGCATTTTCCTGTGTGATTTTATCAAGATATATATATATATATATATATATATATATATATATATATATATATATATATATATATATATATATATATATATATATATATATATATATATATATATATATATATATATATATATATATATGTATAGATTCATGTTTTACAGTCATATGTGCATATGCCTGTGTATATGTATGTTTATGTGTATGTGTACACGTTCTGATGATGTGTATGTAGGTGTTTGTATATGTATGTGCGTATGTGTGTGTGTTTATGTATGTACTGGAGGTGTTTGTGTGTGTATGTAGGTCTATTTGTATATAACCTTGACCGACCAGACTCACATACGGCACACCTTAATTATGTCCTTCCTCTCACCTGCCCAGCATTGTCCTCGGCTCCTCATGTTCAAAGTACATAAGGAAGTGTTCATTGTTCACCTGAAGTGCTCATTGTGTTCATTGTTCCACTTTGTTCTCATATGGTTCAGGGTTGTTACATAATGTTTTAAATGTTTGGGTGTTATAATTATGGGTAGGTTAGGTTAGGTTACGTTGATGTGTGTGTAGCTGCTGTCATCTACTGTACACACACACACACATATACACACACACTACTACTTTGCCGTCACTGGTAATCGAGGCTGACGTGTGGAGGGCTGCATCTAGTGCGGGAGGGGCGGCGGCAGCAGCGTCTTTCCGGCAAAAGTATTGACACCTTCTCGTGTGGTGCTCCTCCAAGCGTTACAGTGTGCAGTAATCGTCTCCCAGGTGAGGGGGTCCATTTGGCACCTTTTCAGGTTTGTCTTAAGACTATCCTTATACCTTTTCAGTTGGCCGCCAGCGTTACGTTTACTATTCGTAGGTGACTGTAAAGTAGCTGCTTTGGCAGTCTACTGTCGTCCATGTGGGTAACATGGCCAGTCCAGCGTAGTTGTTCATGGGTAATGGGAGCCTCGATGCTCCTACAGTTGGTGTCAGCAAGAATACTGGCATTTGTTCTCTTGTCTTCCCAGCGAACTCGGAGGATGGAACGTAGACAACGTTGGTGAAAGTTTTCAAGTGCCTCGAGGTGCCTCCTGTATGTGACCCATGTCTCGCTGCCATATAGCAGGGTGGGGAGGACCACTGCTCGATATACGTGCAACTTTGTAGATAATTTCAGCTCCCTACAGCTGAAGACACGGGTACGGAGTCTGCCTCGTACCCTCTGGCACTTGCTGGTTGAATGGTGGTTGATGGTGCTGGTTGGATGGTGGTTGATAGTGGTGGTTGTATGTTGGTGTTGATGGTGGTTGTTGGTTGGGTGAATTGTGGTTGATGGTGCTGTTTGGATGGTGGTTGGTTATGTTGATGGTGATTGCGATGGTGGTTGTTGGTTGGGTGAATGGTGGTTGATGGTGCTGGTTGGGTGGTGGTTGATGGTTACACCACGAAGATGCCGGAAAGCCATCCTTTTTAAGTGAGACAGATTGTAAGAGCATGGAAACACAGAAGAAGGCAGAGCATTCCACAGTTTGGCTGTGTGAGGAAAGAAGGAGGTACTGTAACGGGTTATTATAGTGTGACCGACATCCACAGAGAAACGGTGTGCACCGCGGGCAAGACGAGTGTTACGAGCCCACGGCCTTGCCGGCGGTACACAGGATGCCAAGTCCACCGAACATTGCCCGTTAAAGTACCTGTAAGAGAGAGAGTGAAGCAACATTGTGGTGAAGAGAAAGGGAAGAGAGATTGTCGACTAAAGGAGGAGAGTTAATAAGACGAAATGCCTTTGATTCCACCCTATCTAACAGTTGAAGAGCCACCCCAGATATGAGAGCAGTACTCCAAGTTAGGACGAATGAATCCCTTATATACTTGAAGCAACTGCTCAGGAGTGAAGTAGCTACGGCATCTGTACAGCATTCACAGCTTTTGGGAGGCAGCTTTAGCAATGTTGAGGATGTGTGGCTTCCATGACATATTAGAGGAAATGGTGAGGCCTAGTATATCTGTTTTAGAATTGGTAAATACTGAGTTTTATTACTCTTGAATTTAACCAAGTTTCTACCGCCCCATTAGGAGATGCTGCACAGATCCGCGTTGATAGAAGTAATTGTATCAGCTCTAGAAATAGATCTAGTTTGAGAGTTAGGAGGAAGGAGAAAATGTGAAGAAGAGTGAAGAGTAGAATCATCAGCGTAAGAATGGATAGAATTAGTTGTAGTGTGAAGTAAATCATTGATAAGAAGAAGGAAGAGAGTTGGTGAAAGAACAGAGCCCTGTGGGGCACCACTACTGGTAGAGAGCGAGAGAGAGAACCCTCGACAACAACTGCCATGGATCGATTCTCAAGGAAGCTAGAGATGAGAGAACAAAGTGGGGGAGAGAAACCATAAGAGGGAAGTTTAGAAAGCAAAGACTTGTGGTGGTGGTGGATGGTGGTTGGTGGTGGTGGATGGTGGTTGGTGGTGGTGGATGGTGGTTGGTGGTGGTGGATGGTGGTTGGTGGTGGTGGATGGTGGT
>NW_024732501.1:0-11730 GCF_018991925.1 Homarus americanus | reverse complement strand
GGGAAATTTTATATTCTGAATAAAAGATAAAAATGACTCAATAAATATTACAAGGATTTATAATAGATTAATTCATTTTACAACAAATACGAACTTGTTGTCAAAACGAAGAATGACAAATGATTCCTTGGTATAGAAAACGAATAAATAAAAAAAAAATTTAAAATCTAGTTAACAGATTAAAAACACATTTCCTGGTCTGTCACTGAATATATATATATCTACATTTAATCAAGAAATGTTTATAACAAATCTGAAAATTAAGTAATATGCACATTATTCCCTCCAAAGAGTATCAATATAATTTTGTGGTAGAAAATACGACACAATGGGCGAAGGATTCTGACGACCTTACCGAGACAACAGGAGTCACAGTGTTCATTTTGCAGCGAATAACATTAAGTGGTCTTACTGAAGCTAAATACAGTATATATTTATTAAATTATCAATAATAACTACAAATACTTGAAATTATAACAAAAGAAGATCATTACAGAGATTTAAAACACATATTTCTTATTACTAATTAGATCTAAAACAAATAATAAGCAATATTTCAAGAGAGAAAAACAAAAGAGGTGGACCACGAACAACAAGACTAAAATTATGGTAAGGTGGAGGTAAAGACGCTCTCTCTCTCTCTCTCTCTCTCTCTCTCTCTCTCTCTCTCTCTCTCTCTCTCATTCATAGTATTCAGACGGTGATCCTGTCCTATCCTGTATAAACACACGTAAGCGAAAAGCACTCAGGCATACATACACACACACACGCACGCACACACACACACACACACACACACACACACACACACAATATTAATAATAATAATAATAACAATGGCTGCTTCTTATGTTCAAGGCTGCCCGGCTGAGAGCCATTTAGACGTGAATTTGTTTAAGGTGTAAATGCTGTCGACAACACAACGACCACACTCTGAGTTAAAGAGCTGTATGACCCAAACCAAATAATAATCCGAGAAAGATCGGACAACTCGCCAACTGCAGTGGCTAGCCATTACCTAATTTCACCCTGCCCGGGAATCGAGCCCAGGTCCATTCATTTACAAGGCGAGCATGTTGACTATATACACCACTTAAGTTTTTTGTAATATTAAACACAATTTTAGACACATACACAAACATTTACAAAGAACATTATTAATTCACACATAGTTGAGTGTGTGTGTGTGTGTGTGTGTGTGTGTGTGTGTGTGTACATCAAGTTATTTAAGAGTGATATTATCAGAGGTTCATAAAGCTCATCATTACCGGTAATTTTCTATTTTTAATCCCTAAAATTGGACAAAGTTTTAACCTGAAAAATATTACTTTAATCATGACACAAAAACCCTGAAGAAGAGAACAACTAATTCTTATAAAAGTAAATAACTATCATACTTTTATGTCTGTCTGTGTCTGTCTGTCTGTTTGTCTGTCTGTGGAATAGTTCTCGATCTTCCTCCCAAGACAGACCTTAATACCTCCCTCTTCTTTTTCTTCCTCCTCCTCCTCCACATACCTATTGTCCTCTTCTTCCTCCTCTACATCCCTCTTCTCCTCCCCCCCCCCACCATAACACCATAATGATAATCCCTCATAAGCCACCCCATTATAACCAATTTTCATCGCTACACTCAACAAATCATAAACTGTTGAGGGGCCTTCAGGTTAGATCAGGTCAGGTTAGGTCAGGTCAGGTCAGGTTAGGTCAGGTCAGGTCAGGTCAGGTTAGGTTAGGTTCACAATGGTTCAAAGCAAATTAGAATACCGTGGTCAGGGATGCTGTACAGGTGCATTCCATAATCCCATTGGTATTAAAGGTGTGGGAGGATTAAATTATTTTATATCTATTTACGGAGTTACATAAAGTTCCTTAATATCCAATGTATTATGGAGTGAAACGTGATGTTATTTTGGCGATATTTATAATAAAGAGAAATGTTCGCTGACTCTAAACCAAAGATGTGATAAATGAACGTACATACAGAACAGCTGCCGCAAGCAAAAAGTTATACCATACTAATTTTTTAAGGTCATAGGTCAAAACTCAAGGTCAAACTTTTTAAGGTCATAGGTCAAAACTCAAGGTTGGACTTTTTAAGGTCATAGGTCAAAACTCAAGGTCGGGCTTTTAAGGTCATAGGTCAAAACTCAAGGTCGGACTTTTTAAGGTCATAGGTCAAAACTCAAGGTCGGACTTTTTAAGGTCATAGGTCAAAACTCAAGGTCAAACTTCCGATAAACTAAAAAAATAAATGAATTGTAGTTATTGTATTAATATACATCATTAACCACTATACTGTACAAGTCATTGTTTATAAATTTCTGAGACTGATTAACTACGGAAAATATGAGTCAGATAAAAAGATGAGAAGGTCACCGTTACTAGAGAGCTAAATTGGCCAAGATACCACAAGACAAGGTAAAAGAATACAGGTGAATACTGAACAAATTTATCATACAGGTAAGACAGAAATTTTCTTAACCTAGTATTATTCCTGGATGCTTTAAGTCAGCACACGATGACGCACACACACACACACACACACACACTTAAGCTGAGTCAGAGATCAAAGTCAAACCATCACTGGTACAATACGACTCTCAACATGGGTTTACATTGGGAAAATCTTGTCTAACAAACCTGCTAACGTTTTTTAGGAAAGTCTTCGAGGTAGTAGATAATGACGAAAATTACGATGTTATTTACTTACACTTTAGGAAAGCATTTGACAGAGTACCGCATCAGAGGCTTCTGAGAAAAATTAAGGCTCATGGTATCGAGGGGAAAGTTTTAAATTGGATAAAATCATGGCTCACCGATAGAACGCAGAGGGTCAGTGTAGATGGTGTTAAATCTGAGTGGGGTCGTGTAACCAGTGGGGTTCCCCAGGGGTCAGTACTAGGCCCACTCTTGTTCATAATCTACATGAACAATTTAGATACTGGGATCAGCAGTGACATAAGCAAGTTTGCGGATGACACCAAAATAGGGCGGCAAATTAATTCAGGGCAGGATGCAAATGCACTACAGGAGGATTTATCCCTCCTCCTAGTCACAGGCCTGGCATTTGACATTATTAGGGACCTGCCACACTTTGCCATAAACAGATAAAATGTACCGGGAACTTTCCCCCAACACACTCATCATTCTCTCACTTTATGTAACTTGACAGAACCTATGACCCTTCAGGCTTTTACGCCCTTAATGTACGAGTCATAAAGGCAAGTATGAACTTTTCATACTTCCCTGTTGGGCGCTGTAAACGCTTCTGCGCTTCACCTTACACAGGATGTAAGGGGGTGCCCAATAAACTAGCCCCCTCGGGGGCAAATCTGAAATCTACAGGAGGATCTAAATAAACTGCAGGGGTGGTCTGAAAAATGGCAAATGAAATTCAACACCAGCAAGTGCAGCGTACTTAATATTGGAAGAACAAATACTTATAATGTATACAGCCTTAACAACATCAACCTAGAGAAGTCGACTTGTGAAAGAGACCTAGGGGTACTTGTAAGCCCGGACCTACGGCCTAGAAAACAGTGCGTTAATGTTCGAAATAAGGCAAACAGAGTATTGGGTTTTATATCTAGAAGTGTAAGTAACAAGAGTGCAGAGGTCTTATTACAACTATATCTTGTGCTAGTTAGGCCGCACCTCGATTATGCGGTTCAGTTCTGGTGCCCCTATTATAGAATGGATATAAATTCACTAGAGTCGGTGCAGCGAAGAATGACAAAAATGATTCAGGGACTTAGAAACCTTCCATATCAGGATAGGTTAAAGAAACTTAACTTGCATTCCCTAGAAAGATGAAGAGTGCGGGGAGATATGATAGAAGTATTTAAGTGGGTGAAATGAATCAATAAAGGGGATATAGATAAAGTTCTTATAATATCCGAGCAGGATAGGACTCGGAGCAACGGATTCAAGTTGGATAAGTTTAGGTTTAGGAGGGAGAGGAAGAACCACAAATAGGGGGTGACGAGGGAACAAGCCAGCAACTTTGTAGTAGTGTGAACTCTAAAAGTTTCCAAAAGGAGGCTAGATAGGATTCATGCATATAGAGAGGCAGTAATTCCTCGACAAGAGTTGCTGCTTAAGCAGGCCAACCGCCTATTGTAGACCTCTCTGGAGCCAAGTTTATGTGTTCTTAAATACCATCCATCTATCTATCTATCTATCTACTGTATTTATCTATTTATATCTATTTTATTAACTCACCTGTACCATTAATCATCAGTTTATTTATCTTAATCTTCTTCCCATTTTGATTTATTCCTCTTAACTATGTATGTATCTACACCCACAAACAAACCTACTATCCACGCCCTACACCCACAAACAAACCTACTATCCACGCCCTACACCCACAAACAAACCTACTATCCACGCCCCACACCCACAAACAAACCTACTATCCATTCCCTACACCCTCAAACATACCTACTATCCACTCCCTACACCCACAAACAAACCTACTATCCACGCTCTACACCCACAAACAAACCTACTATCCACGCCCTACACCCATAAACAAACCTACTATCCACGCCCTACACCCACAAACAAACCTACTATCCACACCCTACACCCACAAACAAACCTACTATCCACGCCCTACACCCACAAACAAACCTACTATCCACGCCCCACACCCACAAACAAACCTACTATCCACGCCCCACACCCACAAACAAACCTACTATCCACGCCCTACACCCACAAACAAACCTACTATTCATGCCCTACAGCCACAAACAAACCTACTATCCACGCCCTACACCCACAAACAAACCTACTATCCACGTTCTACACCCACAAACACACACTACCCACCACCTACACCCACAATAGAGTAAAGGAGGAATACAGAGTGTACTTACTCAGGGTAGCCATACTACTCTGGGTGGTTGATCCTTAGTGCAGCAGGAAAGAGAAAAATTATAAATGGGTCATTCTATTCCTCGTGTGATGGATGGAAGGATGGATGGATGGATGGATGGATGGATGGATGGGAGACTGAATGGGAGGATAGATGGGTAGATGGGTGACTGAATGGGATGAGAGATGGGTAGGTGGGTGAATCGGTGGATGGATAAACAGCTAACTGGATGAATGGACATATGGACTTGGATGGCATATTTGGATGTAAAACCCTACGATATGAAGAACATTTTGGACGTATAAACCCATGACAATTAACACCATTTTGGACTTACATCACAGGAAACAGGTAAAACATTTCTGTGATCGTTCTTCAATAATTCCATACGCCAACCTTACCTGCATTCATCTCGATTTCAGTATAATATTTTAGTGTTAATTTCAGCATCGGAATCAATCAATCAATCAATCTCTCTCTCTCTCTCTCTCTCTCTCTCTCTCAAGATGGAAATTTCATGACGTAAAATCCGATGAAAACTCGACCCTGTTTATACGTGTTGCTTCGAGGTTTTGTTTTCACGTTAACCTCATGTTTCGTTTCGATAAATGACACATATCACAGGAGGTGAACTACAAACTGAACTTTGACCTGACACCGACGACCGACCGACGGAAGATGGGGCTTCGGGTTTAGTCGTATCCCATTTGAGAGTTTTATGAATGTGAAGCCCCGAATTAGTCAACAAACCCTACAGCTCAATTTGGATTCGAACTTGTGCATCTTGTTCTTGAATCAGAACCTTATCTCACACATATATAGGGGTTAGGTTAGGTTGGGTTGGGTTAGGTTGGGTTAGGTTGGGTTAGGTTAGATTGGGTTAGGTTAGGTGAGCCGTGTCCATCACAACCAGACAATTATCCCCGTCCATCAGATCTTCCCTTTAACAAATCCTCAACATAAAGACAAATTCACCTCCATGTGTTAAAATCTTACTACACTACATTACCGTCACCACTATACCAAACCTGTGTAATATTAACACACTAATACACTATTAAGACATCACCAAATCCATCAATAAACAGTACATCTTCCTTTACACTTGATTAGAAAGAAAAACAAGAAAATATGCCCAGAATCTCAATTTCATTCACTAACATTACGAAAAATTACAAGAGTTAAGAGTCAAAGCAAGATATGTGCTGTACGCAATGTTGATGTTATTTTGTTCGCCATCATTGTGTCCTAAAGTTAATCTGTTTTGTGAAGTATATCCTCGGACTTGGGAACAAATCATCAAAATTTTATGTCAACTGATCCGCCTTGATGTCAATCATACGCAATCACTTAAAATGACGAAAAAAGCTTCTACAAATATCAAGTATTAATTTTCTCTCTTTACAGGAGCTAATACTCTTGGAAATGGGTTTAAATTAATCTGATTTGTTTTCATTTATTGTCGATCCTTCATAAGAGGACTCGTGGATCCCCCGAGCCTAGCCGGCCATTTTGTTTACATTTTTCGGTCGCTCTAAAATACCATTAAAACAATATTTATAAATGTCAGTCAACGAGTGATCCTAAACATGTCCCATTTTTTGCCTAACTCCAAAATTTTGTAAATCAAGCCAGACCCTACCCACATACACTGGACTATGTGGGTAATAAGTTGCAGCTAATGTGTTATCAAGATACGCCATGTCTAAAAGTACGAGAACATCAAACGGAGGAATTTTAAAGAGCTTATTACAATTCACCCAGAATGTATTATTATTGAAGGTATGTATGAACATTTAGGTAGATTTACATTTACGACAGAATGTTTTAACACCTAAGACGTTCCACCGCGAGTTCCTTCAACCGTGGTGTCTAAGATTCTAATGAGTCTTACACCCTGGAGTAGCTGTATCGTCCACATAGGTAATTACTCCACAAGGAACCACAAGTTACACCTTGATGTAATACTTCATTTACTGCCAAACTTTATAGGGAAATAATTTTTCACAAAGAATTTCAAGTTACAATTTCACATAATAAGTTATATTACAAACGTTCCTTCGGCTTACAGTTAAACTTTGCAATGTCAAGATATTTTTTTCACTGCAGAGGAAAGTATCCGTCATCATCATCACCACACACACACACACACACACGCAAAGACAAAACTCCTGTATCCAGATTCTCAAAAGTTTATAAATTAAATTCTTCCCTAAAATTAAACAGACAATACATCTATTTGGTGGTTACAAGTTCCCCAAAGAATGCAGTGATGGGTAGGGAAACACTGTGTAACACTGAAGTCCGTTTATTATGGATGAGAGAAATACAAGTGGTGACTCGCGTGTGCCATGCACGGCTCACACAGTCAGACTGAGGCTGCCTTGCCATATGGCAGCCTCGGGGCAATGTTGCCACATAACGTGCAGTGTTGCCACGTAATTATATATATAAATGCTACTCGGCACAGTAGCTTATTTACAAGGTTGCTACTTGGCACAGTAGCATAGATACATAACCTACATCTCCCTCCCCCCTCACGCTCATAGTCTTTGTCTTGAGCGGACTTCTTAGTCCTAAGTCGCTCCGAGCGTCGAGGTGCACTGTGGGGCGGATCCTCGTGAGGTGTAGGTGACTCGTCCTCGGTCAGGGGGCCAGCAGCAGGGGTGGGACTGGCCGGAGGAAGCGGCGGTTCCTCCACCAGACACGGCCACTCGGCATCCTGACCTTGTAGTCCCGCGACCGGCCGACGCCCATCACTATGCCCACCTTGTCCCAACGTGTCGTCGTCGGGTCCTGGACGCGGGCAAGGGCACCAATCTCCAGTGGCTAAAAAGGGCGGGCACGGTCGTCATACCGAGCCTTGGCGTCCGTGGCACGTGAAGCGGCGCGGCGGTCGCAGCTCTCGGCTCTGGTCTGCCACTCGTTTGCAAAGGCCTTGGCGTGTGCAGGAACGCAAGAGCGGAGAGGGTGACCATACAGTATCTGGGCAGGGGAGCGCCCTGTGTGGGTGGGAGTATTACGTAACTCCAGGAGTCCTTTGTCAAACGCCTCACAGTCTATGTTGCCTGAAGGGGCCACCTTGAGGATAAGGTGCTTGACTGTCTTGACCGCAGCCTCAGCATGGCCGTTTGACTGTGGGTAGTGGGGTGTTGACACGATGTGGCGGACTCCCCAACGCTCCAGGAATCCTGTGAAGTCCCGGCTGGTGAACTGTGGCCCACCGTCCGTCCGCAGACGTACGGGGACACCCAGGTCACGAAAGAGGTGCCGGAAGTGGCGAATGGTGGCCGCGGACGTCGTGTCCGAGCCACAGATTACCACCACAGGCCAGCCAGAGAGTCGGTCGGCGACAACTAGGAAATGTTTCCCAGCTGTACTGAAGAAATCAGCCGACACGGACTCGAAAGGCCTGGCACGGCTCACAGGCACGGACCGTATTGACGATATCCGCGTCAATGCCGGGCCAGTACACAGCCTGCCCTGCGCGGCGCTTGGTGGCCTCTGCTCCACGATGGCTGTCGTGTAAGCTGGCCAGAACGCGACGACGGAGAGCTGCAGGGACGACCACACGGGCACCGTACAGGACGAGGTCCCCATCTGCGTAGAGGTCCTCACGTATCTTCCAATACGGGCGTAGGGCGTTGTGGAGGTCAAAACGGTCGTGAGGGAACCCAGTCCTCACACTCTCCAAGAGCTTATAATGCACGTCCAGCCCCTTTGGCGACCTGCGCCATGAATGTTCAAAATCAGCGGCCTGCAAGGTGACGATGTTGCTGACGGAGAAACCGGCCTCGGTGCTGAGCATCTCGTCTTCAGGTGTAGGGCGGCTGACTGGGGAGCGGGAGAGGGCATCCGGGATGCACAACTCCTTACCTGCGCGCCAAGCTGCGGTGAAGACGAAGGCCAAAATCTTCTCCTTCAGGCGCCGGAGGCGGGGATTCTCGATGGCGTCCAGCGAAGAGTGGTTAAGAATGGGGACCAAGGGCCTGTGGTCTGTGATGAGGTCGAAGTGCTGTAGGCCAATCAAGTAGAACTTGCACTTCGATAAGGCCCATACCACTGCCAGCAGTTCCAGCTCGATGGTAGCGTAGCGAGACTCAGCATCGGTGAGGAAGCGAGAGCCACACTGTACGAGCCGGTACTTTCCTCCACCGTGATCCTGGAGAAGGGCGTAACCAACCCCGTACAGGCGCGAGGCGTCTGTCTGGAGGACGGTGGGGAGCGCTGGGTCGATAGTAGCGAGGATAGGTGGACTTGACAGGGCCTCCTTCACCTTATGAAAGGCGAGGTCGTGGTCAGGGGTCCACGTGAACGTCCTCTTGGGGCTCATCAGGGGGCGGAGAGGCCCGGCAGCGACGGAGACGTCAGGAGAAAATTCTGCCAGCTGGTTCACCAGGCCCATGAAAGACCTGAGATCCGTAAGGTTGGCAGGTTTCGCAAAGTCCGCTATGGCGCGAACTTTCTCCGGGTCCGCAGCAATGCCATCCCTTGAGAGTCGGTAGCCGCAGAAAGACACTGCAGGTGTGGCCAAGACGAACTTCTCGGCATTCAGAGTGATGCCGTGCTATACCTGGTCAGTACCTCGTCGATGCGGCGAAGATGCGTCAGGTAGTCCTCATCGTAGAGGAGGACGTCGTCCACTACCTTCACGCAGTTGGTCACGCCTTGAAGTGCAATGTCACCACGGAGACAGAAGGCGTCCCCCATAGCAGCGAATCCCATAGGGCCACGGCAGTAGCGGAAGCGTCCGTAAGGCGTGATGAAAGTGGTCAGTGGCTGATCCTCCTTCTTCATTGGGATCTGCCAGTAACCACAGAGGGCGTCCATCGTCGAGAAGTGCCGTACCTTCGGATCCACACTCCGTATAGCTGCAAAAGGTGTGGGTGAAGGGTGGGCGGGACGGGACACCTGGCTGTTAAGCTTAGACAAGTCGGTAGTAATCCGCACTCCACCGTTAGTCTTAGCCACAGCAACTAGAGGGTGGCACCAAGGGGATGGGTCGTCACCAACGGGTACGATGACACCCTGGGCCACCATGGAATCCAGTTCCTTCTTGACTAAATCCCTGAAGGCGAGAGGAATCAACCGGGGAGTGTGTATGGCAAACGGCTGTGCATCTTCCCGCAGGTGTATCCTCATAGGCGGACCCGCCATAGCCTTCAGTGGCGCGGTCCGTAGGGCCTCCTTCATCACCAGCACATACGAGTACTCCTTCAGGAAGTAGGCCCTTGCGGCTGAAGGAGACGTCTCGCTGTGAAGAGGAAGCAGCCGTGACTTGGGTGGAGGCGGAGAGGGAGTGGACGCGGGTTCTGGGCAGCTCTGTGTGGCAGCGCCAGGCACGTCGCTCGTCGACTCACGCACCCTGCTGGTGGTGTAACGAGCAGCTGGGATCTGCTCGGGAAAGTCTCTGGGCACCACGCCTAACTCCTTGCAGTGCTCCCACGACAACAAGGGTGTAGCGAGAGTAGGCTGCACGTCGATCCATCCGTGACACGACCTGTTGCCGTAGGTGATCTCTGCTTGAAAGGAGCCCACAGCGTCCGGCATCTGGGAACCGTCCGCATTGTAGTACAGCAGCTGCGGCGGTGGTCCCAGGTCACGTTTGGTGAGGCCCAGTTTCTGGAGGTGCTTCAACCCAATCACCGTAGTAACAGCGCCGGTGTCCGGTATCACCTCGATGTGACCCGACACATCACCGTGTGTGACGGCGACGCGGATAGTAGGGGAAGAGGTAGCCCTGGGGCGTGTGGTCAATTCCACCCTCCTGATGTGACTCCGCTGCTGCTTGGGGCTGAGTGGGCCATCTGGAGGGGGCTGCGTGCGAACCACCCCGATGGAAGTGCGCTGCTGTCCTCCTCGTCTCGGGCTTTTGGGCTTGGGTTGGCGGCAGCACTTGTCGTAGTGTCCATAGCGACCGCAGGCCTGACACTTGTGGCCTCGTGCAGGGCACCTGTCTGTGTTAGACCAGTGGCCCTTACGGTCACATCCACGACACAGTGCGTCGGCGGCCGGGCAAGTCTTGGGGCCATGCTGCTTTCCACAGCTGCCACAGGAAGCACTAGGCGGAGGCGTGGAAGAACGTGTGGCAGCCTTCATGTTGTTGGCCGCCTTCTTACCCTTCTTGTACTGAGAGATTGCTCTCACAGCAGGAGGGGCCCGTAAGGCAGAGGTGGCGGACTTGGTGGCCTCGTATGACCGACATTCAGTCACTACCACCTGGAGTGTGGAGGAAGCGTCCAGGGGGATGAGTCGCTGCACCAACTCTTCCTGCCTGACACCTGCCAAGATCCCGTGCTTGATCCAGGCTTCCTCACATTCCCGGCTGTGCGCCTTGTAGACGTCGATCTCCTCTGACAAACTCTTCAAGCGTACAAAAAAGTCGTCAAAGGATTCGTTCTCCGCCTGCTTGCAGCTGGTGAAGGCACGGCGACGCAAAGCCTCGTTGTTCCGACCTTTAACGTGCTCCTGTAAAAGGTCGAGCACATCCGTCACTGAAGATGTAGAATCGGGAGGCACTTGCAACGTGTGCTCCAAAACTCTCTGGGTCTCCAGCGACAAACACATCCGCAGTTGGATGAGCTGTTTGTTTGGAGGCATGCTGTCAAAGTCCACCATCGTGGAGTAATCTGTCCAACGCCGCCTCCACTCACGAAAAAGCTGAAACGTGACGTCTAGTGAGAGGGCGGGTGGGGGTTGAACAGATGCCTTGGGAGCTGTTTGTTTGGAGGCAAGAGTACCTGGAGGACGCTGGTGTGGTGGAGGAGGGAGGGTACTGGCGCCTATATGCGCGCTACCTGCGAGTGAGGTTAGGTGGGTTAGCGCCAGGGTCGCCAATAGTGCCT
>NW_024732500.1:0-14499 GCF_018991925.1 Homarus americanus | reverse complement strand
AAAGTCCCCTGATCGAGTATAACATATCTCCTGATCGAGTATAACAAAGTCCTCTGGTCGAGTACGACAAAATCCCCTGATCGAGTATAACAAAGTCCCCTGGTCGAGTATAACAAAGTCCCCTAATCGAGTATAACAAAGTCCCCTATTTGAGTATAACAAAATCCCCTGATCGAGTATAACAAAATCCTCTGGATGAGTATAACAAAGTCCCTTGATCGAGTATAACATATCCCCTGAGCGAGTATAACAAAGTCCTCTCGTCGAGTATAAAAAAGTCCCCTGATCTCTTATAACAAAGTACGCCTAGTCGTGTATAAGAAAGTCCCCTGATCGCGTATAACAAAGTCCCTGGTGGAGTATAACAAAGTCCCCTGATCGAGTATAACATATCCCCTGATCGAGGATAACAAAGTCCCTGGTGGAGTATAACAAAGTCCCCTGATCGAGTATAACAAAGCATCCAGGTCGAGTATAACAATTTTTTCTAATCGAGTATAACAAAGGCCCCTCGTCGAATATAACAAAGTCCTTTGATCGTGTATAACAAAAGTCCCCTGATCGAGTATAACAAAGTCCCATTGATCGACTATAAAAAGTCCCCTGGCCCAGCATAACAAAGTCCCAGATCGAGCATAACAAAGTCCCCTGATCGATTATAACAAAGTCCCCTGGTCGAGTATAACAAAGTCCCCTGATCGAGTATAAAAAAAGTCCCCTGGTCGAGTATAACAAAGTCCCCTGATCGAGTATAACAAAGCCCCTCATCGAGTATAACAAAATCCCCTATTCGAGTATAACAAAGCCCCCTGGACGAGTAAAACATAGTTCCCTGTTCGAGTATAACAAAGTCCCATAATCGAGTATAACAAAGTCCCATAATCGAGTATAACAAAGTCCCCTGGTCCAGTATAACAAAGTCCCCTGATCGAGTATAACATATCCCCTGATCGAGTATTACAAAGTCTCCTGGCCCAGTATAACAAAGTCCCCAGATCGAGCGTAACAAAGTCCCCTGATCGATTATAACAAAGTCGCCTGGTCGAGTATAACAATGGCCCTGGTCGAGTAAGACAAGGTTCCCTGATCGAGTATAACAAAGTCCCCTGACCGAGTATAACAAAGACCTCTAGTTGAGTATAACAAAGTTCCCTGGTCGAGAATAACAAAGTCCCCTGATCCTAGTATAACAAAGCCCCCTGGACGAGTATAACAAAGTCCCCTGATCAAGTATAACAAAGTCCCCTGATCGAATATAACAAAGTCTCCTGGTCCAGTATAACAAAGTCCCCTGATTGAGTATAACATATCCCCTCATCGAGTATAACAACGTCTCCTGGAGCAGTATAACAAAGTCCCCAGATCGATTATAACAAAGTCCCCAGGTCGAGTATAACAAAGGCCCTGATCGAGTATAACAAAGTCCTTAGGTCGAGTATAACAAAGTCCCTTGATCGCGTATAACAAAGTCCCCTGGTCGTGTATAACAAAGTCCCCTGATCGAGTATAACAAAGGCACCTCATTGAGTATAACAAAGTCCATTGGTCAAGTATATAAAAGTCCCCTGGTCGAGTATAACAAAGTCCCCTGGTCGACTATAGCAAAGTCCCCTGGTCGAGTATAACATATCCTCTCATCGAGTATAACAAAGGCCCCTAATCGAGTATAACAAAGTCCCCAGATCGAGTATAACATAGTCCCCTGATCGAGTATAACAAAGTCCCCAATTTGAGTATAACAAAGTCCCAGATCGAGCATAACAAAGTCCCCTGATCAATTATAACAAAGTCCCCTGGTCGAGTATAGCAAAGGGCCCTGATCGAGTAAGACAAAGTCCCCTGATCGAGTATAACAAAGTCCCCTAATCGAGTATAACAAAGCCCCCTGGACGAGTATAACAAAGACCCCTTATCGAGTTTAACAAAGTCCCCTGATCGAGTATAACAAAGTCCCATGGTTGAGTATAACAAAGTCCCATTGGTCGAGTATATAAAAGTCCCCTGGCCCAGTATAATAAAGTCCCAGATCGAGCATAACAAAGTCCCCTGATCGATTATAACAAAGTCCCCTGGTCGAGTATAGCAAAGGGACCTGATCGAGTAAGACAAAGTCCCCTGATCGAGTATAACAAATTCCCCTAATCGATTTTAACAAAGCCCCCATGGACGAGTATAACAAAGTCCCCTGATCGAGTATATCATATCCCCTGATCGAGTATTACCAAGTCTCCTGGCCAAGTATAACAAAGTCCCCACATCGAGCATAACAAAGTCCCCTGATCGAGTATAACAAAGTTCCCTGATCGAGTATAACAAAGCCCCCTGGACGAGTATAACAAAGACCCCTGATCGAGTATAACAAAGTCCCTTGATCGAGTATAACAAAGGCCCCTCGTCGAGTATAACAAAGTCCTCTGATCGAGTATAACAAAGTCCCCTGATCGAGTATAACATATCACCTAATCGAGTATAACAAAGTCCCCTCATCGAGTATAACAAAGTCCCCTGGTCCAGTATAAAAAAGTTCCCTGATCGAGTATAACATATCCCCTCATCGAGTATAACAAAGTCCCCTGATCGAGTATAACAAAGTCCCCTGGTTGAGTATAACAAAGTCCCATTGATCGAGTATACAAAAGTCCCCTGGCCCAGTATAACAAAGTCCCAGATCGAGCATAACTAAGTCCCCTGATCGATTATAACAAAGTCCCCTGGTAGAGTATAGCAAAGAGCCCTGATCAAGTAAGACAAAGTCCCATGATCGAGTATAACAAAGTCCCCTGGTCCAGTATAACAAAGTCCCCTGATCGATTATAACAAAGCCCCCTGGACGAGTATAACAAAGTTCCCTGATCGAGTATAACAAAGTCCCATGATCGAGTATAACAAAGTCCCCTGGTCCAGTATAACAAAGTCCCCTGATCGAGTATAACATATCCCCTGATCGAGTATTACCAAGTCTCCTGGCCAAGTATAACAAAGTCCCCACATCGAGCATAACAAAGTCCCCTGATCGATTATAACAAAATCCCCTGGTCGAGTATAACAAAGGCCCTGATCGAGTAAGACAAAGTCCCCTGATCGAGTAAAACAAAGCCCCTTGGACGAGTATAACAAAGACCCCTGATCGAGTATAACAAAGTCCCCTGATCGAGTATAACAAAGGCCCCTCGTCGAGTATAACAAAGTCCCCTTATCGAGTATAACAAAGTCCCCTGATCGAGTATAACAAAGGCCTCTGGTCGAGTATAATAAAGTCCCCTGATCGAGTTTAACAAAGTCCCCTGATCGAGTACAAAAAAGCCTCCTGGCCCAGTATAACAAAGTCCCCATATCGACCATAATAAAGTCCCCTGATCGAGTATAACAAAGCCCCCTGATCGAGTATAACAAAGTCCCCTGTTCGAGTATAACAAAGTCCCAGATCGAGCATAACAAAGTCCCCTGATCAATTATAACAAAGTCCACTGGTCGAGTATAGCAAAGGGCCCTGATCGAGCAAGACTAAGTCCCCTGATCGAGTATAACAAAGTCCCCTAATCGAGTATAACAAAGCCTTCTGGCCCAGTATAACAAAGTCCCCAAATCGAACATAATAAAGTCCCCTGATCGAGTATAACAAAGCCCCCTAGACGAGTATAACAAAGTCCCCTGATCGAGTATAACAAAGTCCCCTGATCGAGTATAACAAAGTCCCCTGGTCCAGTATAACAAATTCCCCTGATCGAGTATAACATATCCCTTGATCGAGTATAACAAAGTCGCCAGGCCCAGTATAACAAAGTCCCCAGATCGAGCATAACAAAGTCCCTCATCGATTATAACAAAGTCCCCTGATCGAGTATAACAAAGGCCTCTGGTCAAGTATAACAAAGTCCCCTGGTCGAGCATAACATAGTCCCCTGATCGATTATAACAAAGTCCCCTGACCGAGTATAACAAATGCCTCTAGTCGAGTATAACAAAGCCCCCTGGTCGAGAATAACAAAGTCCCCTGATCCTAGTATAACAAAGCCCCCTCGACGAGTATAACAAAGTCCCCAGATCGAACATAACAAAGTCCCCTCATCGATTATAACAAAGTCCCCTGGTCGAGTATAACAAAGGCCCTGATCGAGTAAGACAAAGTCCCCTGATCGAGTATAACAAAGTCCCCTTGCCGAGTATAACAAAGGCCCTGATCGAGTAAGACAAAGTCCCCTGATCGAGCAAGACAAAGTCCCCTGATCGAGTATAACATATCCCCTGATCGAGTATAACAAAGTCCCCTGATCGAGTATAACAAAGTCCCCTGGTCCAGTATAAAAAAGTCCCCTGATGGAGTATAACATCTCCCCTGATCGAGTATAAGAAAGTCCCCTCATCGAGTATAACAAAGCCCCTGGTCCAGTATAACAAAGTCCCAGATTGAGCATAACTAAGTCCCCTGATCGATAATAAAAAAGTCCCCTGGTAGAATATAGCAAAGGGCCCTGATCGAGTAAGACAAAGTCCCCTGATCGAGTATGACAAATTCCCCTAATCGATTATAACAAAGCCCCCTGGACGAGTATAACAAAGTTCCCTGATCGAGTATAACAAAGTCCCATGATCAGTATAACAAAGTCCTCTGATCGAGTATAACATATCCCATGATCGAGTATTACCAAGTCTCCTGGCCAAGTATAACAAAGTCCCCACATCGAGCATAACAAAGTCCCCTGATCGATAATAACAAAGTCCCCTGGTCGAGTATATAACAAAGGCCCCTGATCGAGTAAGACAAAGCCCCTGATCGAGTATAACAAAGCCCCTGACGAGAGCAATAAAGACCCCTGACTGAGAACAAAATCCTCATCGAGTATAACAGCGTCTTCGTCGAAAGTATATAACAAAGTCCCCTTTATCGAGTATAACAAAGTCCCCTGATCGAGTATAACAAATGCCTTCTGGGTCGAAAGAGAAATAAAGTCCCCTGATCGAGTATAACAAAGTCCCCTGATCGAGTACAAAGAAGTCCCCTGGCCCAGTATAACAAAGTCCCCATATCGACCATAATAAAGTCCCCTGATCGAGTATAACAAAGTCCCCTGATCGAGTATAACAAAGTCCCCTGGTCCAGTATATCAAATTCTCCTGATCGAGTATAACATATCCCTTGATCGAGTGTAACAAAGTCGCCAGGCCCAGTATAACAAAGTCCCCAGATCGAGCATAACAAAGTCCCTCATCGATTATAACAAAGTCCCCCGATCAGAGCAGCAATTAAAAAGGCCCCTCGTCGAGTATAACAAAGTCCTGATCGAGTATAACAAAGTCCCCTGATCGAAGGATATGATAATACCTAATCGAGTATAACAAAGTCCCCTCATCGAGTATAACAAAGTCCCCTGGTCCAGTATAAATAAGTCCCCTGATCGAGAATAACATATCCCCTGATCGAGTTTAACAAAGTCCCCTGATCGAGTATAACAAAGTCCCCTGGTTGAGTATAACAAAGTCCCATTGATCGAGTATACAAAAGTCCCGTGGCCCAGAATAACAAAGTCCCAGATCGAGCATATTTAAGTCCCCTGATCGATTATAACAAAGCCCCCTGGTAGAGTAGAGCAAAGGGCCCTGATCGAGTAAGACAAAGTCCCCTGATCGAGTATAACAAAGTCCCCTAATCGAGTATAACAAAGCCCCCTGGACGAGTATAACAAAGTTCCCTGATCGGTTATAAAAAAGTCTCATGATCGAGTATAACAAAGTACCCTGGTCCAGTATAACAAAGTCCCCTGATCGAGTATTACAAAGTCTCCTGGCCATGTATAACAAAGTCCCCAGATCGAGCATAACAAAGTCCCCTGATCGATTATAACAAAGTCCCCAGGTCGAGTATAACAAAGGCCCTGATCGAGTATAACAAAGTCCTTAGGTCGAGTATAACAAAGTCCCTTGATCGCGTATAACAAAGTCCCCTGGTCGTGTATAACAAAGTTCCCTGATCGAGTGTAACAAAGGCACCTCATTGAGTATAACAAAGTCCCCTGGTCGACTATAGCAAAGTCCCCTGGTCGAGTATAACATATTCTCTCATCGAGTATAACAAAGGCCCCTAATCGAGTATAACAAAGTCCCGACTATATAACAAAGTCTCCCTGATCGAGTATAAATAAAGTCCTCGTTTGAGTATAACAGCGTCCCAGATCGAGTATAACAAAGTCCCTGATCAATTATAGCAAAGTCCTGAAGACGAGTGTAGCAAAGGGCCCCATCGAGTAAGACAAAGTCCTTGACTATATAACAAAGTCCCTCAATCGAGTATAACAAAGCCCTGACGAGTATAACAAAAGACCCCTAATCGAGTTTAACAAAGTCCCCTGATCGAGTATAACAAAGTCCCCTGGTTGAGTATAACAAAGTCCCATTGATCGAGTATATAAAAGTCCCCTGGCCCAGTATAACAAAGTCCCAGATCGAGCATAACAAAGTCCCCTGATCGATTATAACAAAGTCCCCTGGTCGAGTATAGCAAAGGGACCTGATCGAGTAAGACAAAGTCCCCTGATCGAGTATAACAAATTCCCCTAATCAATTATAACAAAGCCCCCATGGACGAGTATAACAAAGTCCCCTGATCGAGTATAACATATCCCCTGATCGAGTATTACCAAGTCTCCTGGCCAAGTATAACAAAGTCCCCACATCGAGCATAACAAAGTCCCCTGATCGAGTATAGCAAAGTCCCCTGATCGAGTATAACAAAGCCCCCTGGACGAGTATAACAAAGACCCCTGATCGAGTATAACAAAGTCCCTTGATCGAGTATAACAAAGGCCCCTCGTCGAGTATAAGAAAGTCCTCTGATCGAGTATAACATATCACCTAATCGAGTTTAACAAAGTCCCCTCATCGAGTATAACAAAGTCCCCTGGTCCAGTATAAAAAAGTTCCCTGATCGAGTATAACATATCCCCTCATCGAGTATAAAAAAGTCCCCTGATCGAGTATAACAAAGTCCCCTGGTTGAGTATAACAAAGTCCCATTGATCGAGTATACAAAAGTCCCCTGGCCCAGTATAACAAAGTCCCAGATCGAGCATAACTAAGTCCCCTGATTGATTATAACAAAGTCCCCTGGTAGAGTATAGCAAAGAGCCGTGATCAAGTAAGACAAAGTCCCATGATCGAGTATAACAAAGTCCCCTGGTCCAGTATAACAAAGTCCCCTGATCGATTATAACAAAGCCCCCTGGACGAGTATAACAAAGTTCCCTGATCGAGTGATAACAAAGTCCCATGATCACTGAGATAACAAAGTCCTGGTCCAGTATAACAAAGTCCCTCATCGAGTATAACATATCCCCCCGATCGAGACACTAAGTTCCTGCCAAGTATAACAAAGTCCCCACATCGAGCATAATGAAAGTCCCCTGATCGATTATAACAAAACTCTGGTCGAGTATAAAGGCCCTGATCGAGTATGACAAAGTCCCCTGATCAAGTATAAAAAAGTCCCCTGGTCGAATATAACAAAGACCCTGATCGAGTATAACAAAGTCCCTTGATCGAGTATAACAAAGGCCCTCGTCGAGTATAACAAAGTCCCCTTATCGAGTATAACAAAGTCCCCTGATCGAGTATAACAAAGGCCTCTGGTCGAGTATAATAAAGTCCCCTGATCGAGTTTAACAAAGTCCCCTGATCGAGTACAAAAAAGCCTCCTGGCCCAGTATAACAAAGTCCCCATATCGACCATAATAAAGTCCCCTGATCGAGTATAACAAAGCCCCCTGATCGAGCATAACAAAGTCCCCTGTTCGAGTATAACAAAGTCCCAGATCGAGCATAACAAAGTCCCCTGATCAATTATAACAAAGTCCACTGGTCGAGTATAGCAAAGGGCCCTGATCGAGCAAGACTAAGTCCCCTCATCGAGTATAACAAAGTCCCCTAATCGAGTATAACAAAGCCTCCTGGCCCAGTATAACAAAGTCCCCAAATCGAACATAATAAAGTCCCCTGATCGAGTATAACAAAGCCCCCTAGACGAGTATAACAAAGTCCCCTGATCGAGTATAACAAATTCCCCTGATCGAGTATAACAAATTCCCCTGATCGAGTATAACATATCCCTTGATCGAGTATAACAAAGTCGCCAGGCCCAGTATAACAAAGTCCCCAGATCGAGCATAGCAAAGTCCCTCATCGATTATAACAAAGTCCCCTGATCGAGTATAACAAAGGCCTCTGGTCGAGTATAACAAAGTCCCCTGGTCGAACATAACATAGTCCCCTGATCGATTATAACAAAGTCCCCTGACCGAGTATAACAAATGCCTCTAGTCGAGTATAACAAAGCCCCCTGGTCGAGAATAACAAAGTCCCCTGATCCTAGTATAGTATCAGCCCCTCGACGAGTATAACAAAGTCCTCAGATCGAGCATAACAAAGTCCCCTGATCGATTATATCAAAGTCCCCTGGTCGAGTATAACAAAGGGCCCTCATCGAGTAAGAAAAAGTCCCCTGATCGAGTATAACAAAGTCCCCTTGTTTGAGTATAACAAAGTCTGATCGAGTAAGAGAAAGTCCCCTGATCGAGCAAGACAAAGTCCCCTGATCGAGTATAACTTATCCCCTGATCGAGTATAACAAAGTCCCCTGATCGAGTATAACAAAGTCCCCTGGTCCAGTATAAAAAAAGTCCCCTGATCGAGTATAACATCTCCCCTGATCGAGTATAACAAAGTCCCCTCATCGAGTATAACAAAGTCCCCTGGTCCAGTATAACAAAGTCCCAGATCGAGCATAACTAAGTCCCCTGATCGATTATAACAAAGTCCCCTGGTAGAATATAGCAAAGGACCCTGATCGAGTAAGACAAAGTCCCCTGATCGGGTATGACAAATTCCCCTAATCGATTATAACAAAGCCCCCTGGACGAGTATAACAAAGTTCCCTGATCGAGTATAACAAAGTCCCATGATCGAGTATAACAAAGTCCCCTTTTCCAGTATAACAAAGTCCTCTGATCGAGTATAACATATCCCATGATCGAGTATTACCAAGTCTCCTGGCCAAGTATAACAAAGTCCCCACATCGAGCATAACAAAGTCCCCTGATCGATAATAACAAAGTCCCCTGGTAGAGTATAACAAAGGCCCTGATCGAGTAAGACAAAGTCCCCTGATCGAGTATAACAAAGCCCCCTGGACGAGTATAACAAAGACCCCTGATCGAGTATAACAAAATCCCCTGATCGAGTATAACAAAGGCCCCTCGTCGAGTATAACAAAGTCCCCTTATCGAGTATAACAAAGTCCCCTGATCGAGTATAACAAAGGCCTCTGGTCGAGTATAACAAAGTCCCCTGATCGAGTATAACAAAGTCCCCTGATCGAGTACAAAGAAGTCCCCTGGCCCAGTATAACAAAGTCCCCATATCGACCATAATAAAGTCCCTTGATCGAGTATAACAAAGTCCCCTGATCGAGTATGAAAAAAGCCCCCTAGACGAGTATAACAAAGTCCCCTGATCGAGTATAACAAAGTCCCCTGATCGAGTATAACAAAGTCCCCTGGTCCAGTATATCAAATTCCCCTCATCGAGTATAACATATCCCTTGATCGAGTATAACAAAGTCGCCAGGCCCAGTATAACAAAGTCCCCAGATCGAGCATAACAAAGTCCCTCATCGATTATAACAAAGTCCCCCGACCGAGTATAACAAAGGCCTCTGGTCGAGTATAACAAAGTCCCCTGGTCGAGCATAACATAGTCCCCTGATCGATTATAACAAAGTCCCCTGACCGAGTATAACAAATGCCTCTAGTCGAGTATAACAAAGTCCCCTGGTCGAGAATAACAAAGACCCTGATCCTAGTAAAACAAAGCCCCCTCGACGAGTATAACAAAGTCCCCTGATCGAGTATAACAAAGTCCCCTGATCGAATATAACAAAGTCTCCTGGTCCAGAATAACAAAGTCCCCTGATTGAGTATAACATATCCCCTCATCGAGTATAACAACGTCTCCTGGCGCAGTATAACAAAGTCCCCAGTTCGAGCATAACAAAGTCCCCTGATCGATTATATCAAAGTCCCCTGGTCGAGTTTAACAAAGGCCCTGATCGAGTAAGACAAAGTCCTCTGATCGAGTATAACAAAGTCCCCTAATCGAGTATACCAAAGCCCCCTGGACGAGTATAACAAAGACCCCTGATAGAGTATAACATATCCCCTGATCGAGTATAACAAAGTCCTCTGGTCGAGTATAAAAAAGTCCCGTGATCGCTTATAACAAAGTCCCCTACTCGTGTATAACAAAGTCCCCTGGTCGAGGATAACAAAGTCCCTGGTGGAGTATAACAAAGTCCCCTGATCGAGTATAACATATCCCCTGATCGAGTTTAACAAAATCCCTGGTGGAGTATAACAAAGTCCCCTGATCGAGTATAACAAAGTATCCAGGTCGAGATAACAAATTTTTCTAATCGAGTATAACAAAGGCCCCTGGTCGAGTATAACAAAGTCCCCTGATCGTGTATAACAAAAGTCCCCTGATCGAGTATAACAAAGTCCCATTGATCGAGTATAAAAAAGTCCCCTGGCCCAGTATAACAAAGTCTCCCAGATCGAGCATAACAAAGGTCCCTGATCGATTATAACAAAAGTCCCCTGGTCAGGTATAACCAAGTCCCTGATCAGGTATCACAAAAGTCCCTGGTCAGGTACTAACCAAAAGTCCCTGATCGAGAGTATAGCAAAGCCCGTCATCAGCAGGTATAACAAAGTCCCCTATTAATTATAACAAAGCCCCTGGACGAGTATGGTTCCCCTTTCAGGTATAACAAAGTCCCATAATCGGTATAACAAGGTCCCTGGTCTCCAGTATAACAAAGTCCCTGATCGAGTATAACACTCTCAGTATTACAAAGTCTCCTGGCCCAGTATAACAAAGTCCCCAGATCGAGCGTAACAAAGTCCCCTGATCGATTATAACAAAGTCCCCTGGTCGAGTATAACAATGGCCCTCGTCGAGTTAGACAAACTCCCCTGATCGAGTATAACAAAGACCCCTGATCGAGTATAACAAAGACCCTGGACGAGTATAACAAAGACCCCTGATCGAGTATAACAAAGTTCCCTGATCGAGAATAACATATCCCCTGATCGAATATAACAAAGTCCCTGGTGGAGTATAACAAAGTCCCCTGATCGAGTATCACAAAGTCTCCTGGTCGAGTATAACAAAGTTTTCTAATCGAGTATTACAATGGCCCCAAGACGAGTATAACAAAGTCCTCTGATCAAGTATAACATATCCCGTGATTGAGTATAATAAAGTCCCCTTATCGAGTATAACAAAGTCCCCCGGTCGAGTTTAGCAAAGTCCCCTGATCGAGTATAACAAAGCCCCCTGGATGAGTATAACAAAGTTCCCTGATCGAGTATAACAAAGTCCCCTGAGCGAGTATAATTAAGTCCCCTGGTCCAGTATAACAAAGTCCCTTGATCGAATATAACAAAGTCCCCTGGTTGAGTATAACAAAGTTCCCTGATCAAGTATAACAAAGGCCCCTCATCGAGTATAACAAATTCCATTGGTCAAGTAAAAAAAAGTTCCCTGGTCGAGTATAACAAAGTCCCTGATCGAGTATAACAATGTCCCCTGGTCGAGTATAGCAAAGTCCCCTGATCGAGTATAACAAAGCCTCCTGATCGAATATAACAAAGTCCCCTAATCGAGTATAACAAAGCCCCCTGGATGAGTATAACAAAGATCCCTGATCGAGTATAACAAAGTCCCCTGATCGAGTATAACAAAGTCCCCTGGTCCAGTATAACATTTTCCCTGAACGGTATAACAAAGTCCCCTGGTTGAGTATAACAAAGTCCCCTGATCAAGTATAACATATGCCCTGATTTTGTATAACAAAGTCCTCTGGTCGAGAATAAAAAAGTCCCCTGATCGAGTATAACAAAGTCCCCTGGTCGAGTATAACAAAGTCCCCTCTTCGAGTATAACAAAGGCCCCTCATCGAGTATAACAAAGTCCCCTGGCTCGAGTATAGCAAAGTCCCCTGATCGAGTATAACAAAGCCTCCTGATCGAGTATAACAAAATCCCCTAATCGAGTATAACAAAGCCAACTGCTCGAGTATAACAAAGTCCCCTGATCGAGTATAGCAAGTCCCCTGATCGAGTATAACAAAGCCCCCTCGATGAGTATAACAAAGTTCCCTGATCGAGTATAACAAAGTCACCTGATCGAGTATAACAAAGTCCCCTGGTCCAGTATAACAAAGTCCCCTGATCGAGTATAACATATCCCCTAATCGAGTATAACAAAGTCCCCTGATCCTAGTATAACAAAGCCCCCTGAACGAGTATAACAAAGTCCCCTGAACCGAGTATAACAAAGTCCCCTGTTCGAGTATAACATATCCTCTCATCGAGTATAACAAAGTCCCTGGTGGAGAATAACAAAGTCACCTGGTCGAGTATAACAAAGTTTTCTACTCGAGCATAACAAAGGCCCCTGGTCGATTATAACAAAGTCCCCTGATCGAGTATAACAAAGTCCCCTGGGTGAGTATAACAAAGTCCCCTGATCGAGTATAATTAAGTCCCCTGGGCCAGTATAACAAAGTCCCCTGATCGAGTATAACAAAGTCTCCTTGTTGAGTATAACAAATCCCCTGATCAAGTATAACAAAGGCCCCTCATCGAGTATAACAAAGTCCATTGGTCAAGTATAAAAAAGTTCCCTGGTCGAGTATAACAAAGTCCCCTGATCGAGTATATAACAAAGTCCCCTGTTCGAGTATAACATATCCCCTCATCGAGTATAACAAAGTCCCTGGTGGAGAATAACAAAGTCACCTGGTCGAGTATAACAAAGATTTCTACTCGAACATAATAGAGGCCCCTGGTCGATTATAACAAAGTCCCCTGATCGAGTATAACAAAGTCCCCTGGTTGAGTATAACAAAGTCCCCTGATCGAGTATAATTAAGTCCCCTGGGCCAGTATAACAAAGTCCCCTGATCGAGTATAACAAAGTCTCCTTGTTGAGTATAACAAAGTCCCCTGATCAAGTATAACAAAGGCCCCTCATCGAGTATAACAAAGTCCATTGGTCAAGAATAAAAAAGTTCCCTGGTGGAGTATGACAAAGTCCCCTGATCGAGTATAACAAAGTCCCCTGGTCGAGTATAGCAAAGTCTCCTGATCGAGTATAACAAGCCTCCTGATCGAGTATAACAAAGTCCCCTGATCGAGTATAACAAAGCCTCCTGGATGAGAATAACAAAGTTCCCTGATCGAGTATAACAAAGTCCCCTGATCGAGTATAACAAAGTCCCCTGGTCCAGTATAACAAAGTCCCCTGATCGAGAATAATAAAGACCCCTGGTTGAGTATAACAAAGTCCCCTGATCAAGTATAACATATCCCCTGACTGAGTATAACAAAGTCCTCTGGTCGAGAATAAAAAAGTCCCCTGATCAAGTATAACAAAGTCCCCTGGTCGAGTATAACAAAGTCCCCTCATCGAGTATAACAAAGGTCCCTCATCGAGTAAAACAAAGTCCATTGGTCAAGTATAAAAAAGTTCCCTGGTCGAGTATAACAAAGTCCCCTGATCGAGTATAACAAAGTCCCCTGATAGAGTATAACAAAGCCCCCTCGATGAGTATAACAAAGTTCCCTGATCGAGTATAACAAAGTCCCCTGATCGAGTGTAACAAATTCCCCTGGGCCAGTATAACAAAGTCCCCTGTTCGAGTATAACATATCCCTTGATCGAGTATAACAACGTCTTCTGGCCCAGGTTAACAAAGTCCCCTGATCGAGATTAATAAAGTCCCCTGGTTGAGTATAACAAAGTCCTCTGATCAAGTATAACATATCCCCTGATTGATTATAACAAAGTCCCCTGATCGAGTATAACAAAGTCCCCTGATAGAGTATAACAAAGCCCCCTGGATGAGTATAACAACGTCTTCTGGCCCAGGTTAACAAAGTCCCCTGATCGAGATTAATAAAGTCCCCTGGTTGAGTATAACAAAGTCCTCTGATCAAGTATAACATATCCCCTGATTGATTATAACAAAGTCCCCTGATCGAGTATAACAAAGTCCCCTGATAGAGTATAACAAAGCCCCCTGGATGAGTATAACAAAGTCCCCTGGTCCAGTGTAACAAAGTCCCCTGATCGAGAATAATAAAGTCCCCTGGTTGAGTATAACAAGGTCCCCTGATCAAGTATAACATATCCCCTGATTGAGTATAACAAAGTCCCCTGATCGAGTATAACAAAGTTCCCTGATAGAGTATAACAAAGCCCCCTGGATGAGTATAACAAAGTTCCCTGATCGAGTATAACAAAGTCCCCTGATCGAGTATAACAAATTTCCCTGGGCCAGTATAACAAAGTCCCCTGATCGAGTATAACATATCCCCTGATCGAGAATAACAAAGTCCCCTGGTCGAGTATAACAAATTTTCTAATCGAGCATAACAAAGGCCC
>NW_024732499.1:0-4880 GCF_018991925.1 Homarus americanus | reverse complement strand
CCAGACATAAGGCCAGGAGGATCATGGTAATATAACAGAACCAGACATAAGGCCAGGAGGATCATGGTAACATAACAGAGCCAGACATAAGGCCAGGAGGATCATGGTAATATAACAGAACCAGACATAAGGCCAGGAGGATCATGGTAATATAACAGAACCAGACACAAGGCCAGGAGGATCATGGTAATATAACAGAACCAGACATAAGGCCAGGAGGATCATGGTAATATAACAGAACCAGACATAAGGCCAGGAGGATCATGGTAATATAACAGAACCAGACATAAGGCCAGGAGGATCATGGTAATATAACAGAGCCAGACATAAGGCCAGGAGGATCATGGTAATATAACAGAACCAGACACAAGGCCAGGAGGATCATGGTAACATAACAGAACCAGACATAAGGCCAGGAGGATCATGGTAATATAACAGAACCAGACATAAGGCCAGGTGATCATCAGAATAACAGAGCCAGACACAAGGCCAGGAGGACGCGGTAATATAACAGAACCAGACACACAAGTGGAGGATTGCACATAACAGAGCCAGACATAAGGCCAGGTGGATCATCGTAATATAACAGAGCCAGATACAAGGCCAGGAGGATCATGGTAATATAACAGAACCAGACACAAGGCCAGGAGGATCATGGTAATATAACAGAGCCAGACATAAGGCCAGGTGGATCATGGTAACATAACAGAGCCAGACATAAGGCCAGGTGGATCATCGTAATATAACAGAGCCAGACATAAGGCCAGGTGGATCATCGTAATATAACAGAGCCAGACACAAGGCCAGGTGGATCATCGTAATATAACAGAGCCAGACATAAGGCCAGGTGGATCATCGTAATATAACAGAGCCAGACATAAGGCCAGGTGGATCATGGTAACATAACAGTCAACTGGATCATATTACAGACACACTTACCCCATAAACCACTCCTGTGTCACGTGTGTGCGATGTCGGTTTAGTTTAAGAACAATATGGAACAATTATATCAGACTAAGTGATGTAAATAGATAAAAAAAAAGTTACCAGGTGATTAGTGACACTGTTAGTACACAAGTATCCCACTTTTTTTTTCTTTCTTTTTTTTTGTCTCCCGATGTTGATGATTGATGTTAGGTTCTCAAAATGTAAATTACTTACTCTCTTATTTAGCCCCAACAACCGGGACATTTTTTCTGTCTGGGTAAAAACGACTTACCCTTTTACCCTTCAGTCAGCGGGTTCTCGATGCACGCCACTGTCCACCTTTAAATAACGTCAAACTTAGTGGAGTAATTTCCCCTGAGGACGGAGGCCGAGTTGTGGTATGTTGGCGTCTGTAGTCACTTCCCTGTTTGTTTCTCACTCTATGTGTACCTATGTTTCTCTATGTGTACCTGTGTTTCTCTATGTGTACCTGTGTTTCTCTATGTGTACCTGTGTTTCTCTATGTGTACCTGTGTTTCTCTATGTGTACCTATGTTTCTCTATGTGTACCTGTGTTTCTCTATGTGTACCTGTGTTTAACTTGTGTTTTTTGTATATATGTGATTTTTTGCGTGTATAGATGTTTTTGTATGAATGTTTGTGTGTGTATGTGTGTGTGTGTGTGTGAGTGTGTGTGTTTGTGAGTAAGTGTGTTTGTGTGTGTGTATGTGACTGTATTTCAGGGATGTTCTAAGTGATTGTCAGCCCTATCACATTGATGCATCACACTGTCTACTGAATAACAGTTGTAGCGGATGACGGGAGAGTTGTGTATCTAAGGATAGGGTAAGTTTATTGACATATTTAATACCAAGAAATGAAATGTAAATGTAACAGCTACAGGCCTTAAGCTTACCCAATGTTTGTAAAGAAACCATAATCCTTGAATTGTTGATTTGGGAAAATATTCTTCTAGATGGGGTATAGCGCCCACGAGTCCCTATATACTGAAGTGGCTATAAAACTGTCACCCAGCCGAGCCCTTCTTTACAGGCGCCCCCGATCGTTTCCTTCGCTTGGTATACCTGCAAGATTATTGACTAGCTATAGAAGTTATGTCGATTAATGGGGAAATACTTGATTGTTTAGGGTTTTTTTTATAATTTGTGCCTGATATTAGTAACTTAGGGGAAATTTGCATTCTTTGCATATACTGTACCTCACTTGAAACAAAATTTTGAGCCCATCATGTAAAATATTGCAGCTTTGATTTCAGTCGAGTATATTTGGATAAATCTTTTCTTTATTATGACAGTCAAAATTGGTTGAGATTTTTAGTCTAACTATTAAACTTGATAACTAAAAACAGACAAAATAGACAAAATATTTGGTAATACACTGATCACTGGTCCAACAGTCACATGTTAAATTGACCACAACTCAAACAGTCATATATCACACTGCTCACAGGTCAGTTATATATCAGTGACAAGTACGTAGTCATGCTGGGTTGTTGACACACTTGTTGAACCACCTGACTCATACGTGGTCAACCTACTGTAGTGACGAGTTACAATCACGACGTCACGCATGAGTCTGCTGAGTATTTTTAAAACGTCCGAAAATCTCACAACGACTTAAAGCAAAATATTTAATCATACATGTATTACTAAAAGTGACATCAACATAATGCTTTCTTTTTTTTTTTCTTTACGTTTACGCCAGGAGCCTTCTGACTGGCAGCGTTTTCCATAAGGTTTCTTATATTAGGAGTCAGGAATGTGCAGATACATATTAAATCAGCGCTGAGATTTCTACCAGTCGGTCCATTCCGCTTCTTGGATTTTATGTATCTTATAGCAAAAAGCATCAACTCAAATGTACTGTATAAATCCAAACTGGCCCGTGGATACTCAACCAAATTTCTCAGTTTCTTAATTTCCTCTTCAAACTTTTTTTTATCAAGTCCAAAGCTTTTTACATGCTATGTTATTTTTTTTTTTTCATGTACCTGGATTTGAGAGTAACAAGAGTCAAGGTTTCACATCACTCAGGGAAAAAAAGCAGTTCTCAAAACGCTCTGTTGGTGTAGACTGCACTCCTGCGTAAATTGATGGATTATGTTTTTATTT
Source organism: Homarus americanus (assembly GCF_018991925.1). NCBI lineage: Eukaryota > Metazoa > Arthropoda > Malacostraca > Decapoda > Nephropidae > Homarus > Homarus americanus. The sequence goes on along the minus strand of NW_024732499.1, from coordinate 1,821 downwards.
GCCTAATCATAACATTGGTCCACCATATTATTAAAAAAATGGAAAGTGAATATAACTCTCCAGGAGGAAGCCAATGGACCATATGCGCTTCTTTGACCACAGTTGTCCAGCAGTGGTCTAGTCTACATATTAAATTCCCCTTTACTGTGTTTATTTCGTCGAAATGTAACTATGATTTCCTCTGATAAACCACAAAAATAATAATAAGAATTGCACATTCACCACTCTATAGTAAACTGGCTTTGTTTTTCTATTGCTATGACTTTTTGTATAATATACTTCAGCAGAGAAAGTAACCAACTAAAAATAATGTATTCTTATATACTTATATACTTATATACTTTTCATTTAAAGAGTTTCAATTGTCTGGTCTTCTTTTAAGAATAAAATAAATGATAACCTTGTAACTACTTGACCACTTCAGGATGAGAGGAGACACCGGAGAATGTCTTGCGTCCGGTAAGAGGACTTACTGGCTCTTGCTGTGAAGATTTTCCTTTTAGAAAACTTCTTGCTTACCAGACTCAAGGAGGGACACAGCTTCTCTAGGCTGCCTCGTGCAAGAGTTATTAGTTTCAGTTGACGTACACTTTTCTCTCCGTGGTAACAGCGTAAATTACGAGCTACATAATGGACACTTTTACAGTTACCAGAGAAACCAGCTTGGTAATGTAGGCTTTGTAATATTTTTCATGTGACATACATAGGTTGAGAGGATCATCGTTCATAGCCTCGAATATTGTGTTCAGTTGCTTCTCCATGCCATTTGTAAACTTATTTGTACATTATTTGAAAGATGTTACAATAATTCTAGTATATAAGAACAATGTGTTTTTGTACCTGCTTAGATGTACAAGGAATATAATGACTGGCATGGTGGAACAATACAAGAGATGCTGCAGGCGTCATCGATCTATAAAGACTTTTAATCCTACTTCCTAACAATGGTCATCATCACAAGACTGTAGAATTCGTAAAATCGGTAAACTGGATAGAACTCATCCAAGGTGTCAAAGTTTCTGTGAAATAATGTTATGAACCACGTTTACTGGCATCAGGAAAATGGACAAGTGAAAGATTTTTTTTTTTACAAACTAAGTAACTCACTAAAATATTAATAGCAATATTTAATAAGAATATACAGTAGTAGCTGTAAACATATGCTGCTCCATACCTTTGCGATGTTTTTTCTTCTTTCCAAATGAAGTACTCCGGGTCATCAAAAGAAATCAGACAGGTAGCATTTGGACTCGACCAGGAAAGGCAATTACTAGAATTCTGCTTCACGAAGTTTATTCTGCTAAAAATATTGCAAACTGCATAGTGCAACTGCCAATTGCACATCAAACAAAAATTTAGTGTTTTCTTTTCATCTCTTTTTGAACAAACATATTGCAATGGGAACAGTTTCAAAACCAAATAACAATTGCTTTCCCTCCCGATGAAGTTTTTGATAAACTCTCCTGTTATTTATAAATAAACATATTGTGATACTTTTAGTGTCTGAAACTATGTTAATAAAGAATTACTTATTAATTTTTCACTGTGTTTGTAGTCGTGTTTGAAAGAAAATATTTTTACTTTTATCGTCTTTCCTGACAAATACTTAAAAATCAAATTGTCAATCACAGAATCGTTAAATGTTTGAACGATATTTGTATATTTCCGGTATGAAGAAAATATGAAAGCTTTATTTAGTTATATATTCCTTGACTACACAACAATGAAGCAGAAAATTTCAGACATGTGGAGATTCTCTTGTGTGACCCATTGTGCCTAATGCAAAAAAGTACATACACGTATATTCTTGGGTTTAATTCA
>NW_024732498.1:0-9446 GCF_018991925.1 Homarus americanus | reverse complement strand
ATAAGAATATATACTACACTTTGATCTTAGCCAAAAGGCCGAGAAGCAGGTCCCGCAACTAGTACTAAGTATGGAAGTAGCAAAAGAGAGAAATAAGAATATATACTACACTTAGATCTTAGCCAAAAGGCCGAGAAAGCGATTCCAAAGCTGTTGCAATTAAATTAATGCACATTAGGTAATATTCTTACTTCGCTTCACCTGTAAATTGGTGCAACAAGGATCTATCTCGAGTTTTGTTTGCAGATAAACATTCGAATTCCTTATACATCAACATTTAAAATCTATAATAACAAAAGTCGTAATTATGTAACCAATTAATTTACTATTCTTTACACTTCATGGCTATGTTACCATTTACAATTTTCAGTTTTCCTTAATCACTATCATTAATGCCTTCTTCCTTTGTTTAGGAGCTCTTATTGACCAGTGTTAGTGAAGGAAGAAACTGGCATGTTTGAGGGGCAGACTGAAGAACACATTTACTGTACTTTCCCCACGTAGAGATACGCCCGTTGCCACTGTTTTTTTTACTATGGTACCACCAACAAACCCGCTGTTTTTATTTTATTTTATTTTATTTTTACATAGTAACTGGAAAACTAATTTCCGAAAAATATAAATTGCACTAAAAATGAAAGTGCCTAAATGCGTGAGACGATTACTTTATGAACCTTGTATGCCAACCTTCATGAAAGAATGAAGCTCCGCCCAGAAAAGTAGTTCCTGAAGTATTTGTAAAATGATTACATAAGTATAGACATTTCTTGCATATAATTGAAGAAAATTTGGAATTGTATCAATTTCTAGTTTGGTTATTAGTCAATTTCCCAATAAAATGATACTGGGCTATATTGATCTTGTAGTGGCTACTCTCCCCTACAACTTCCAACTGAGCTCCGGCCGCACTCCGACCAGCCAATCAGCGTACAGCCTAGAACTAGAACTAGAAAAATGCTAGTGACAGGGGGGAAGGAGGTTCAGAGGAAGAATAAAGGGAGGATGGAAGTGAATTTTAGAAGGAGAGAACAGGTGCAGTGGCTAAACACCGCTTGCGTGAGGGGGTAGGCAAAATGCCCTGAGGGTGCAACAATCACAATCAGGACGAGGCAGAGGGAGGGCGGGAGCAGGTCCGGGCAAGCAAAGGGCCAACGCGGGTGCTCTGGTTGTCGTCTAGCTTAGGCAGTGTTGGCAAAGCGGAGGAAGAACCGCCCCGCCACGGCGGCGGTGCAAGCCGAGAAGCGCAGGTGGACGGACGCACAGGCCACACACGAACAAATTAACAGAGAAGGTGAAAACATGGAAATTTTGCTAGTCGCAGGGTTGTTTGGAGAAAGAAGAAGGTAAAGTCTTTGAGCTATGTCAAAGAGGAACAGAGCGAGTTGGAGGAAGGGTTTTGAATTTTTGAGCTTGAAATGTCAAAGTATTCATAGTAAGGAAGGATGAGCGTATCGTAGGAGAGTTTTTAGTAATAGCAGCAGACAGATTTGAGCTTTTTTGTCAAATTATGAACGGAGACGAGAATGAGATATAGGCTGAATGGTTTCAGTCTTGAGTTAGGTCGATTTTATTGAGAATTGGATGTCACAGACGTTGGGTATGTTTTAATTTGTTTCTGAGAGTTGTGGGTCTTTCAGCTATGTCAGAGAAATGGAGAGAGTTGGAGGAAGAGTTTTGAATCTTTGAGCTTGAAATGTCAAAGTATTCGTAGTAAGGAAGGATGAGTGTATCGTAGGAGAGTTATTTAGTAATAGCAGGGGACAGATTTGAGCTTTGTCAAATTGTGAATGGAGATGAGAGTGAGATATAGGTTGTTTGGTTTCAGTCTTGAGTTAGGTCGATATTGTTGACAGTGGCTGGTATAGAGGTTGGGTATGTTTGATTTGGTTTTGGAGAGTTGTGGTGTTATGAGAGGCTTTGTCTGGCGGGGGTGGGGGAGTTTGTGTTTGGGGATTGGCGGGGGTGGAGGTTGTATGTTGAGTTGAGGTGAATTACTTTTTTGCTTCGGGGGGGTTGTTGTGTGAGTGTGTATGCGTTTGCGTGGAAATGTAGTAAGGGGAGAGGGGGAGGGTTAGGATAATTGATATAAGGTCAGGTATGGTTCGGTTGTCGGGAGGAGGGGGGAGGAGAGGAGAGGAGAGGAAGGAGAGGAGAGGGGGCTTTGGTGTTGTTAAGCATTTATAGTATGGCGCCGATCTCAGGTGTGATATGATTTGTGTTGCTAATGAATAGTTGTATTGAGTCATAAGTTTTTTTTTATATTTATTTATTTGTTTTTTTTTATTTATTTTTTTTTTAGGAGGGTCGAAGGGGCTTGTTAGAAAGGTCGGGTATATTAAGTTTTTCTTTTGGGAGGATTGAAGGTGTTGATTAGTGATTGGATAGTGAGTTTGCTTTTTTTTTTGGGGAGGGATTGTGAGTAAGATTGGGTGGGTTAAGTTTTTCTTTTGGGAGGATTGTAGGAAGAATAGTAGATTGATGGAGAGTTAGCATTTTTTTTTTTTTTTTTTTTTTTGCAGGGAGTGGGATTGTGAGGTTGGGTGGGTTAAGTTTTTCAAGGGATTGTAGGTCGGTTAGTGTCAGCAGAGTTGGCTAATCATTGCATTCTTTCTTTCCTTTGGCCAGTAGGCCAACCCCCTGCAATTGGTGGCAGGCCTTGCAGGCATTATGAGTTCTGGGTCCCATTCTTGAGTGGAGAGGGAGCCCAGGGTTAGGCACATTGCACCCCTCCCTGACCTTATTGGCTGGCGAGGCGTTCAATGTCGTTCGCAATTTGGTACTGTTTTTATTAGGGCACACCTCTCCGACCTTATTGGCTGGCGGAGGTGCCCATAAAACAGGGTAACATTCTGAGGAGAGGGCGTACAGGCACTGTGAACTCCCCTCCCCGACCTTTATTGGCTAAGGAAACGCAATATGTCATCCCTGAGTTAGTATGGATGGGTAAGCGAGGTATTTGTTTTGGGGAGGAGGATAGGGTGGTTAGTTAATGGTAAAGAACGTTATTTATTATTTGTGGGATTGCCAGTAACGGCTGTATGTTAGTTTTATTTGGGAGGAGTGATAGGGTGTGGTTAGTTAATGGTAGAATGGTTATTTCTTATTTTGTGTGGGATTGCTAGTAACGGCTGGGTATGTTAGGTTTTTATTTTTGGGGGGATTGTTAGGGTCTTTTCTTTCTTTTTTAGGGGGGGAAGAGTTAGTGCAGGTTGAGTGGGTTAGATTTTTTTTTTTTGTCGGAGTGGTCTTGAGTTTGAGTTGGGGGCGTGGGGTTTGGAGTGAGGGGGGGGGGAGGAGGGAAGTTGGGCAAGTCAGGTAAGGTTAGGTTAGGTTGATTGGGTTAGGTTGGGTGGGAATCGTTGGGTGTGGGTTAAGGAGAGGTTAGGTTTAATTTGGGGGGAAATTGTTGGGTGTGGTTATAGGGAAGTTATTAATATAAGGGAGGTGGGAGGGGAGTGTTTGGTCTGTTTAGTATGGAGGGATTTCTGTCTCTGAATCTGCGTGGGAGTATGATGTTGTCGAAATAATCTTGCCATTGAGGGTAAGTAGTGAGGAGTGATTCTATTTGTTTGTCACCTAGTTGTCTCCAGTAGATGTTAAGTGGGGAGAGGGAGCTGAGTTCATGTAGATGACTATTTCGGGTGAAGGATGACCAGTGTGTGTTATGGATGAATCTTAGTGCTTTGTTTTGTATGACTTGAAGTTTCTTGGCGCTTGATGGTGGTGCTAGCTGGAGTGTGTTAGGTGCATAAGTCAATAGTGGGCGTATGAGGGCTTTGAATAGGTGTGTTTTGGTTTTGATTGATGCGGTTCTGAATCTGTATATATTCCCGAGTGTTTTGTTTGCGATCAAAGCCTTCATATTGGTGTGTAGTGTCATGGTGAGGGTGTCGTTGAATGTGACTCCTAGGATTGTGTTTGTTCGTTTGACAGTTATAGGTGAAGGGTAGGCGATGTAGGGGTTTAGGTAAATGTGACGTGGTTGTCGTCTTTTGGTGCCGAAGTAGGTGATTTGTGCTTTGTTCGGGTTGGTTTATATTCGCCATCGGAGTTCCCATTGTGTAACTTGTTCGAGTTCCCTGTGTGCTTTGTCTGTTAGGTGATCAAGAGTTCTGTGTCTGACTAGTTGGGTTACATCGTCGGCGTACTGTATTGTCAGAGTCGATGTGTAAGGGGTCGGGTAAGTCGTTTGTGTAAAGAATGTATAGTGTTGGGGACAGGACTGATCCTTGTGGGACTCCTGCATGCAGTGTGAAGTGGTCAGAGTAGGCAGGTGTGACTTTTATCCTCATTTTTCTGTCTGTTAGGAAGTTACATAGTAATTGTTGTGATTTTTGAGGAGGTTAAAATTGGTGCATATCTTGTACTTTAATCCATCGTGCCAAACTGTGTCGAAGGCTTTTTGTACGTCTTTTGTAATGAGTGCTATCTTGTATGCATCTTTGTTCATGTGGAGGTAGTTTGTGATTATATTGAGTGCGTCTTGAGTTGAGTGGTGTGCTCTGAAGCCGAACTGCTTGTAGGACAGTAGTTGTTCATCTTCAAGGTGGTATCTGAGGCGGGTGTTGCATAGTCTTTCAAAAGTTTTGCCTAAGACTTCTAGTATGCTGATCGGTCTGTAGTTTTGAGGATCTGTTGGGTTTTTGTTTGGTTTAGGTATCATGACGGCTGTGGCTGTCTTAAAGAGCTTTGGGAAGTATCCTGTAGCCAGTTGGGTGTTGTAGAGGTATGTAATGGCTGTGATTGTTTCTGGGGGGCAGGTGCTTCAGGATTGCTTGACCAATATTGCTGTCACCTGGTGTTTTCTTTTTGGTTTTGTCCAGTGCTTGTGCGACTTCTGTTGGGGTGAAAGGAGCAGTGAGGGTGTGGTCCTGTGTGAGAGTGGAGGTATCTATTGTGTTGTCAGGAGTTGTTCTGTCGTGAAGTGTTTGCATGTGTGTGGTGATGTTGTTTATGGTTTAGTGAAGATGCAATTTGTTAAAGTAGCGCAGCTGATCGATCGATTTACTAGCAGGTGATCAAAGGGGGGTTTTGCAGTTCCTTTCAGCTTGGAGATCCTTTGCCAAAATTCTCGGGGGTTATGTGTTCTGTGTTCCTGGGCAGCCTCTACGAGTTTTGCCCAGTGAACCTCATGATCTTGACGGAGGCTATGGATGATGTGTGTTCTTAGTGTGGAGATGTCTGTGTAAACTGGTGCTAGGTTAAGTTTGTTTAGTTCGAATCGTGTCCTGTAGCAGTGAAGTAGGCGTTGAGTTCTTATGGAGGGTGTGAAGGAGTATTTTTTCTTGAACCGGTGTTCAGGAATGTGGGTATCTGCTATGGCGGTGATAGTGTTGAAAAGGTGTGTTCAGGTTTCCTCAATCATCCTAGTGGGTTAGTGTTCGAGGTTGAGTGTGTATTGTTGTTCAGAGAGTGTTTTTTTGAAGGCATCCCAATCTGCGTGTTGATACTGGTATTGAGGTGAGGTTGTTGGGAGGAGGATGGGATTGTTGGAGAGGTGAAGAGTGATGGGAATGTGGTCTGAGCCTGATAGGGGGCCGGGAGTGATGTAGTGTTGGAATTGGAGGGCAGGGGTGTTGGTGATGACGATGTCTGGAGTGCCTTTGCCGTGAGCAGCGTAGAATGTGGGGAAGAAAGGGCCAATGTGGTGAAGGTTTTGTGAGTGACCAAAGCGTGTAGTTGTTGGCCAAGGGGGTCGATGCGGTTGTGTTGGAATGCGGTGTGGTGTGCATTGAGGTCGGCCATTAGTATTACAGGTAGGTGTGAGTTGTTAAAGATGGAGTTTAGGTCTGTGAAGGGGATACGCGAGTTAGGTCTTGAGTATGTTGTGCAGATGATAATCTGTCCGTGTTGAGTGTAGATCTTGGCGGCCATGAAGTGTTTGAAAGCAAAGTTGGTGATGAATTCGTGTTTCATGGAGGATCTGATGAGGATTGCAACGCCCTCGAATAGTTTGTGGGGTGATTGTCTGCTTGTGTAGCCGAAGTGCTTGATTTTGGTGTTTGTGCATGTTGAGTTAAGGAGGAGGATGTCTGGGTTGTGTTCTTGTATAAGGAGAGAGATGGCGTGTCTGTTTGAGTGATATGCTCTACAGTTGTATTGCATAATGGTGATCATGTTGTATAATTTGTTACTTATATGAGATTGAAATTCTGGGGTGCAGGGATGAGGTCTAACTTGTCGAGTGACTGTGAGCGAGGTCTGAGTGAGGTGTATGTAGGTGAGGGATGGGCGGTTACGTGACTGTGTGTGTCGGGGAGTCGGGAAGTGGAGTGGAGTGTGCTAGGTTCGTGTCGGGGTTGTTTCCTGTTTTCTTTGGGGTAGTGCCGAATAGATTTACTTTAATTATAGATTTAGTTGGATGTGTGTATTTTATAATTCTTTTGCAGTCAGGTGTGTAGGAAGAAAGGGGGGAGGTGTTTTTCAGTCTAAAAAATAACTAATCTAATGTAATTGTTTATTCCTTGATAGAGGAAGCGGGATCCTAGTGCTGTCACTAGGTACCCCTGTACAATGACACCAGAATCATCTGGCAAGTGTGAAAAGTATATACAGTATAAATATTATAAAGGGGCTTACTAAAGCCTAAGGAAGGAAGGATGTTCCTTTAACACATAATTAATATTATTTACAAAATATCTGGCCAGTATTGGGAGGATCATCGTGTCTCCGTCAGGGGGTCGTGGAGTGGTGGTCCAGCAGGCGTCACGGAAGCGTTGTGTGGGGGGACATCTTAGGAGGTAGTGAATAAGGGTGCGGCTGTCGGGTCTTCTGCATAACGCACAAGAGCGTTGCTCAGGGGATGTGGGGATACCAATCTCCCAAGCAAAGTCATACCCAATGATGATACGGGCAGCAATCACGTCCCCCTTCCGCGACCCTTTCCCGTAGACGTATGAGAAGTCAGGAAGTTTACGGAGGACATCGTACCATGTGGGCGGGGAGTCCAGGGGGATGGCTGCTTCCCGAGCTTCTCTCTGTTTGCGGCGGATTTGGGTCCTAATCTGTCAGAGTGTTCGAGGAACAACGTAGTCAGGTGTGGCCTTGTTGCAGCCAGTCTTGGCAAGGTCATCTGCTGCCTCATTCCCCAAGATACCGACCTGACTGGGTATCCATAGGAATGTCACAGGGCGGCCTGCATCCTGAAGTGTGGATGTTAACCCTTGTATTCGGAGGATGAGGTCCTTATTTTCCCCAGATCCAAATGCGATCCCGTCGAGAGCAGACCTGGAATCGCAGCAGACAAGCAAGGGGCAGAAACCATCTGCTTCTTCCTCAGCGAGAAGGGCAGCAAGGAGGGCTATTAGTTCAGCCTGAGTGGAGGATGCCCCGTCAGAAACTCTGAGAGACAGTTTGATAGGCTCAGGGGCATGAGGACGGGAGATGTAGACACCAGCCCTGGCCCTACCTGTAGCGGGGTCAACAGAACCATCAGTGTAGAGGACGACCCTACCTGGGGACCAGTGAGCGATCCTGGAGAGGTGGTATTTGCAGAGAATAACAGGGTTCACCTGGGATTTCGGGAGCGGTCCACCGAGGGCAATCACTTCAGGTTGAAAATCCAGCCAGGGAGAAGGAGACGAACCAACAGCAGGGGTGACAACAATATCAGGCAGGAGGTCGTGTTCCTGAAGGGCTCGGATGAGTGACCATCGCCACTGTCTTCTAGATGGAGGTCGGTCTCGGACAGCAGTAGTCAAGTTGGTTTGGACATAGTTGCCCCTAGGATCCCGTAGAATGGAAACGGCAGTTTTTAGGTAAAACTCCTGGACACGATCCTGTAAGGGGGAAAGACCAAGTTCGGTATATAGAGAAGTAGAGCGTGTCCACTGAGGAGCCCCAAGGATGATACGAGCAGCTTTCCTCTGGATAACTTCGAGACGGTTGACAGCAGTCCGACTAATGTTGACGAGTGCAGGGGCGGCGTAGTCGACACAGGAACGGACAAAAGACTTGTACATGGTGAGAAGTACAGGGATGCTGGCACCAAGGGAACCCCTGCACATGGTAGAGAGGGGAGCGAGACGCCGAAAACATATGTCTCGAAGATAGCGGACTTCAGGGATCTGACAACGTGTGCGAGTTACATACACACCCAGGTATTTTGTCTCATTAACCCAGTCCAAGGGCGTTCCTGATAAGAAAAGGGGTGGAGGTACAACACGACCGTGCCACATGGCTTTTGTTTTCGCAGTTGAAAGAAGGAAACCAAGTGAATCTCACTCTCTGGAGACCAGATCAAGGGCTTCCTGCATGCTGAGGTAGTCAGGGGCTTGGAGGAGGACATCGTCGGCATATCCTGAGTGGACAACTTCTGTCGGCCACGGGAGTGATGCAATGGAGTGCATGAGAGTGTTAAACAAGGTGGGACTCAGGACTCCACCTGGAGGGGTGCCGAGGTTCATTTCTTGAACAGGAGACATAGAGCCTTCTACGCGAACCCGGGCCTGACGTCCAGTGAGGTAAGAGGCGATCCATTGTAGAAGTCTCCCTTTAACCCCTAACCGTGCAAGTTCAGCTAAAATGAGGGCAGGCTGAGCCGTATCAAAGGCTCCCTTGATATCAAGGAAGACGGAGACGCGGGCAGTCTGATTGCAATAAAAGGAAGCAATGGAGTGTGCTGTGCTGCGATGTTGAATGAAACCATTGAGGAGTTGTGGAAGCCGCCTATGGTGTGAAGAAGGCGACGATGGAGTATCCTCTCCATCATCTTGCAAACACAGGAGGTAAGACTAATGGGTCGATATTTCCCAGGATCTCCCGGCTTAGGGATGGGGATAATAGTGGCATTTTTCCAGTTGGACGGGAGAACCCCATGTTCATAAGACATATTGTAGAGAGCAAGCAAGGGGCCGTTAAGAATATTAGTACAGGCGTTGAGGACGGAGTAGGTTATCTGATCATCCCCAGGAGAGGTGTCTTTTCTAGAGCGACGAGCACTGTCAAGCTCGAACTGTGTGATGGGATGATCAGTGGGGGCAGGGGAGGTAAGAGCAGCACGAACAACAGGCTCAGACGCAGCGATGCGGGCCTGCACTGCCTCCTGCATTGGATCTGGAAGTGCCTCTGGGGAGGAAGCTCGTGCCCAGTCCTCCATTAAAGAGCAGGCAAGGGAGGCGGGATCAGGGTGGGGAGGAGGCCTCCGTCGAGTACCCCGTATAGCATTAATCCGATTCCATACATAAGAGGGTGACGACTGGAACGATAGAGACCCCGTGAAGGATAGCCAGTCCGCCTCACGTATCCGACGGCGCTCCTGAGTTGCAAAGGAGCACCAATTTTTGAAGTCTTCCCAGTCCTCTGGAGACCGAGACCTCTGTATGGCAGAGTGGAGATCACGGGTTACCTGCCGGAGATGTCTCATGGCAGGGATACGATACCAGTAGTTGGTGGCACTTCTGGGGTGACGGGGAGGGCGTGGAGGGGTAGCGCGATTGACAGAGTCA
>NW_024732497.1:0-18796 GCF_018991925.1 Homarus americanus | reverse complement strand
TATCATATCTCCGCGCACTCTTCGTCTTTCTAGGGAATGCAAGTTAGTTTCTTTGCCCTATCCTGATATGGAAGGTTTTAAGTCGAATCATTTTGTCATTCTTCGCTGCACCGACTCTTGGTGAATTTATATCCATTCTATAATAGGGCACCAGAACTGAACCGCATAATCGAGGTGCGGCCTGACCTGGCGCAGATATAGTTGCAATAAAGACCTCTGCACTCTTGTTACTTACACTTCTAGATATAAAACCCAATACTCTGTTTGCCTTATTTCTAACATTAACGCACTGTTTTCTAGGCCGTAGGTCCGGGCTTACAAGTACCCTAGGTCTCTTTCACAAGTCGACTTCTCTGGATTTGATGTTGTTGGGCTGTATACATTATAAGTGTTGTTCTTCAATATTAAGTACGCTGCACTTGCTGGTGTTGTGTTAGGTTCCTCGACGAAAGACAAAAGTGTCATTTACGTTTTCTCAGGACGTCGTGTCTCCAGAAAATTACATTAATATTTACACGGATGTAAAACGCCTTTTTATTTTGATTATCGTTATGGGATTACTAGTGAAGACGCTTTGGGGTGCCATATAAAAAAGTATGACGTCATATAAATGTATTTTTCTAAAGACTGTCACGTACAGGTCATAATCGTTTTGTAATCTGAACGATACATCTTACTATGTTGCAGAGCGTCAGGTGAGGAAGGATATTCAATTTGCACTTAACCACAGACGTGACGCAAAATCTGAGCAATGTTTCTATTTGATAATTCATGAAAGATATACCCAAGTTTACTGGTTACATTATGGTTAAAACTTATGACGACGACAGATTAACAGTTGGTCCTTGCACCCTCGTCACGCTCGGTACTTTAACTGCTGCAGTACAAATCAATAAGCTTTTTCTTGGAACACTGGATTAGCATACTTCAATACTACACATTTGCGGTTAGGTTAATTTCAAAATAGCATAACAGTTTCTTAACATAGCTCTTGGCTTTTATTATTTTTCTCCGTGGTAATGGAGCGAACGATGTCCCAAGCGTAAGAAAGTCTTTTTATTGAGGGCTAAAAGGGAAATCATCGAATTTGGTACTACTTGTTCCTTCAAAAAGCCATGTGCAGTTTCTTAGCTTCTGCTGTTATGGGGATAGTTCATATCATCATTGGAAACCAGACAAGGTCGTGAGGAAGAACTTGAGAGAGTCCATCGTGAGATCTACAATACTTGGAGAAATTCAGTGACGAAATAGTAACTTTAGAAACCAGACCCGCAAAGACGGAAACTTATATAAAATAACTAAGTTTATATCCTCAGTTCTCTCCAGATCAAGTAAAAAAAATCACGATCGTTTGGTAAGAGTTTAGTGTCAAATAATATACAGAGGTGTGGCAGTGATGTCATGTTTACAGTGTCTTGTTGTGAAACGATAAAACCGTGATTGTTGGTATTCCTTCAAGACCTAATAACAATAACACAACCTTTTATTACAACAGCAACCACCATTCTCGCCGATACCACGTCGTGTTGTCCACGATGAACTGCACTAGTAGCGTCAATGTATCTGGCATTAGTGAAGACGCAGGAAATTACTTCGAGACTAGACGACTGCAGGGAGACGATTATAACAGTATTAACTAACTTGCCTTCCCTCGTCTTCTGGGTGTGTGGTGTCATAAACTGATCTCTTCACCATCTGTTCCTCCTCCTCTATTTCCTGTAGCTGTCGTCTATCCTCAATAATAGTTCTTTTAGGGCAAACCTTTTTCTGTACGCTCTGTACAGAGGGTTGAGTGTAAACAGGGTTGTCTGTAGTATATTTAATGGGCCGCTGCAGTCTCCTTCGTGCATGTTCTTATCTCTATTATTGTCACCTTACGGTGTTCCTCCCAATTATCTGAATTTAATCAGAACTTTGGCACATTGACTCCAAATAATAAACATGAAATCACGTCATAGTAACTAATTATCATTATTTATTAGTTATTTTATTCGTGTTTCCTTATAAGTATAGTTTATTATCTAATTGTCTACAATGAGGATTTTGGTTATGTTCATAATTATGGTCTTCTGAATCATAACACCAAAATAATAAAAAGTTACTAATATTTACACTCAAGATGAACAGTGAATGTATTGGAATTGCTAGGAACTGTCAGTGTGATAGATCGACTATTTCCTTCAGGCGTGTTGCCAGGGACGACCTCTTCTGCCGCCGGTCAACACCACTCCCCTCTTTGAGTTTTCATATCATATGTACACGCTACAAATATATTATCCTCTGGCATCTGCAAATCATCTAAAAAAATAAATCTTAACAACAAACTATAAATTAATTGAAAAGGTGGATCCAAACCTTATATTGACCATTTACCATTAAGGAGATAATCTTTGTAAATCGGAAACGAGGAATACAAGCAAATCAGGACTATTACATTTGAACTAAGATCCAAGTCCCCAAGTGTTTTGTATCACGTCAGAGTACAATACCAACAACCACCTTCAGAAGGCCTTAGGTCCGTGGAGTCTTCCAAGACATTTAGCCTGAATAATTATGTGTTTACAAGACAATGTAGAAAGTACTGAAACCGGTTCACTGACAAACGTTCTGATATTAAAGTTTCTCTGGCTTTACTCTACGGCTGCTAACACTTTTAGTATACAGTTAGAAATAACAAAACCTAAAATATTTCACTATTATTCTTTACTCTTCAGGCGGCTGTTAGGAACCTCTCAATGATGCAAAGACTTGTTTGTGTCGTCAGAGAGAAAATTAATTTACAATTCTAGGAAGTGATGCAGAGTTGACACCTGACATATAAAGCAACATTTATGAATAGCTAGTAATAATAATAATAATAATAATAATAATAATAATAATAATAATAATAATAATAATAATAATAATAATAAATAGAGAAATAAGTAAAAGATTTCAAACAGTTAACATAAAATATAAACTAAATTAACTATGATATTAACACACTTACTCACACCTGTGCAGTATTTAGAACAGTTCTCAGTAAGCATTTCCCATCAGAATCTTATACTTCACCATTTGTGTCGCAAGTGCAGTATATAATCAGGATCTATAGACACATATTTTCATTTACAATATTCAAATTCCGTGTTTTTAGAAGCGGGACATGAAATATTCCTCTCAGCTTTATCAAATATGTACGAAGAAGAGTGAGTTTTTATTACACTTGGCTGTTAATGTACAATCTAATATTCCTGGATTTTCAGAGTTATCGTGGCGTGAGAGAAATATAACACGGAGGATGATGACGTCAGCTGAGATAAATCTTTCTCAAGGCGTAAACACCGACGGAACGAAGGTCCAAAGACTGCCCGAGTGGATTTATTATCGTGAGTATTATTCCAGGAGTCTGCCCAGTGCTTGTCCAGTCTCTTCTCAGTGTGTCTGATCTCATGTTGACTGAATGGAGTCTTGTTTTATTTCTCGCCCTGGAAGGAATGGCCTCGTCTGTCTGTCTGTCTGTCTGTCTGTCTGTCTGTGTTTATCTGTCTGTCTGTTTGTCTTTAGCAATAACTCTTATATATTTAAGAGATTCATCAGGTGTCTATGTTAGTACAAGTAGTCCAGATGACTTTGGGCTGGACGAGATTAGATAAACACAAGTATTCATCAGAACACAAACTGCCTCCGGGTACAAGTTATCTACCTTCACCGATCAACTTCATCAGGTTAATTAGTTTTCCCAGGGAAATATATCCCAGCGCTGCCTCTTAGGCTGGTTTCATTTTAATATCTACACACACAGATTCAAGTCTTAAGGCCTCCATAGATGGGCGTCCCCAATCAGATCACTTGTTCTCTCCGTGGATCATGGTCTGGAGTCCTTCCAATAGATCATGGTCTGAGTCCTTCCCAATAGGTCGCGTCCCTGATTCATGGTCCTGGTGTCCAAATATATCATGCCTATTCGTTCCCTTCCAGATTCTGAGTCAAGTGTCCCAGTAGGTCATGGTCCTAGCGCCTTCCCTGGGAACGATGGCATCCTGACCCAACAGTTTCGTTGGCGCTCTGTGGGGGACGTTGTCTTAGTCATCCATTATTTACCAGACAGGAGGGAGGGAAGGAGAAGGGACGGAGGGTGGGGAGAGGAAGGGAGTGGGTGAGGGAGGCAGGGAGAGGAGGGAAAAGGAAGGAGAAAGGCAGAGAGAAGGGGAGGGAGGAGAGGAAGGGTGGAGGGGAAGGGGCGTCGGTAAGGCACCATCAGTTCTCCCCTCACCTGTCCTCACCTCTACTCCAACCTTTCTATCACACAAGAAGGTTTGTGTAGTGGTGCAGAGGGAGGTTGTGTAGTGGTGTAGAGGTTTGTGTAGTGGTGCAGGGAGGTTGTGTAGTGGTGTAGGGAGGGTTGTGTAGTGGGTGGGAGGGTTGTGTAGTGGTGTAGGGAGGGTTGTGTAGTGGTGCAGGGAGGGTTGTGTAGTGGTGCAGGGAGGGTTGTGTAGTGGTGTAGGGAGGGTTGTGTAGTGGTGTGAGGAGGTTGTGTAGTGGTGCAGGGAGGGTTGTGTGAGGTGGTGTAGGGAGGGTTGTGTAGTGGTGTAGGGAGGTTGTGTAGTGGTGTGGGAGGTTGTGTGAGTGGTGCAGGGAGGTTGTGTAGTGGTGCAGGAGGTTGTGTGAGTGGTGTAGGGAGGGTTGTGAGTGGTGTAGGGAGGTTGTGTAGTGGTGCAGGGAGGGTTGTGTGGTGGTGTAGGGAGGGTTGTGTGAGTGGTGTGGGTTGTGTGGTGATGGGGAGGTTGTGTGTGGTGTGGGGTTGTGTAGTGGTGTGGGAGGGTTTTGTAGTGGTGCAGGGGAGGGTTGTGTAGTGGTGTGGGGAGGGTTGTGTGAGTGGTGTAGGGAGGGTTGTGTGAGTGGTGTAGGGAGGTTGTGTAGTGGTGTAGGGAGGTTGTGTAGTGGTGTGGGAGGTGATAGTGGTGTGGGAGGGTTGTGGTGTGGAGGTTGTGTAGTGGTGTGGGGAGGGTTGTGTAGTGGTGCAGGAGGTTGTAGTGGTGCAGGGAGGGTTGTATAGTGTGTGGGGAGGGGTTGTGTAGTGGTGCAGGGAGGGTTTGTGATGATGCAGGAGGGTTGTGTAGTGGTGTAGGGAGGGTTGTGTAGTGGTGTAGGGAGGGTTGTGTGATGGTGTAGGGAGGGTTGTGTGAGTGGTGTAGGGAGGGTTATGTAGTGGTGTAGGGAGGGTTGTGTAAGTGGTGCAGGGAGGGTTGTGTGTGTGTGCAGGAGGGTTGTAGTGGTGTAGGGAGGGTTGTGTAGTGGTGTAGGTTGTGTGAGTGTGCAGGGAGGTTGTGTAGTGGTGCAGGAGGGTTGTGTAGTGGTGCAGGGGTTGTGTAGTGGTGTGGGAGGGTTGTGTGTGGTGTGGGGTTGTGTAGTGGTGTAGGGAGAGTTGTGTAGTGGTGTAGGGAGGTTGTAGTGGTGTAGGGAGAGTTGTGTAGTGGTGTGGGGAGGGTTGTGTAGTGGTGTGGGAGGGGTTGTGTAGTGGTGTGGGAGGTTGTGTAGTGGTGTGGGAGGGTGTGTGGTGGTGGGGAGGGTTGTGTAGTGGTGGGGAGGGTTGTGTAGTGGTGTAGGGAGGGTTGTGTAGTGGTGTAGGGAGGTTGTGTGAGTGGTGTGGGGAGGTTGTGGTGGTGTGGGAGGTTGTGTAGTGATGCAGGGAGGTTGTGTGTAGTGGTGTAGGGAGAGGGTTGTGTAGTGGTGTAGGGAGGGTTGTGTAGTGGTGTGGGGAGGTTGTGTAGTGGGTAGGGGAGGGTTGTGTGAGTGGTGTGGGGAGGTTGTGTAGTGGTGTGGGGAGGGTTGTGTGAGTGGTGTAGGAGGGTTGTGTAGTGGTGTAGGGTTGTGTAGTGGTGCAGGGGAGGGTTGTGTAGTGGTGTAGGAAGTTGTGTGTAGTGGTGTAGGGAGGGTTGTGTAGTGGTGTAGGGAGGGTTGTGTAGTGGTGTGGGAGGTTGTGTAGTGGTGTAGGAGGGTTGTGTGGTGGTGTGGGAGGTTGTGTAGTGGTGTGGGGAGGTTGTGTAGTGGTGTGGGAGGGTTGTGTAGTGGTGTAGGGAGGGTTGTGTGAGTGATGCAGGGAGGTTGTAGTGGTGTGGAGGGTTGTGTGTAGTGGTGTGGGGAGGGTTGCATAGTGGTGTAGGGAGGGTTGTGTGTGGTGTGGGGAGGTGTGTAGTGATGCAGGGGTGGGTTGTGGAGTGGTGTAGGGAGGGTTGTGTAGTGCTGTGGGAAGTTGTGTGGTGGTGTGGGGAGGGTTGTGTAGTGGTGCAGGGAGGTTGTGTAGTGGTGCAGGGAGGGTTGTGTGGTGGTGTGGGAGGGTTGTGTAGTGGTGTGGAGGTTGTGTAGTGGTGTGGAGGGTTGTGTGAGTGGTGTAGGGAGGGTTGTGTGAGTGGTGTGGGAGGTTGTGTAGTGGTGTAGGGAGGGTTGTGTAGTGGTGCAGGGAGGGTTGTAGTGGTGCAGGGAGGTTGTGTAGTGGTGTGGGGAGGTTGTGTGAGTGATGCAGGGGGGGTTGTGTGTAGTGTTGTGGGGAGGTTGTGTAGTGGTGTGGGGAGGTTGTGTGAGTGGTGTGGGGAGGTTGTGTGGTGGTGTAGGGAGGTTGTGTAGTGGTGTGGGGAGGGTTGTTGTGGTGTGGGGAGGTTGTAGTGATGGGAGGTTGTGTAGTGGTGTAGGGAGGGTTGTGTGGTGGTCTGGGGAGGTTGTGTAGTGGTGTGGGGAGGGTTGTGTAGTGGTGTAGGGAGGTTGTGAGTGGTGTAGAAGGTTGTGTAGTGTGGGGAGGGTTGTGTGGTGGTCAGGGTGGGTTGTGTAGTGGTGTAGGGAGGGTTGTAGTGGTGTAGGGAGGGTGTGTGGTGTGGGGTTGTATAGTGTGGGGAGGTTGTGTAGTGGTGTAGGGAGGGTTGTGTAGTGGTGTAGGGAGGTTGTGTGAGTGGTGTGGGGAGGTTGCGTGGTGGTGTAGGGGAGGTTGTGTAGTGGTGTAGGGAGGGTTGTGTAGTGATGCAGGGAGGTTGTGTGGTGGTGTGGGGAGGGTTGTGTAGTGGTGTGGGGGGTTGTGTAGTGATGCAGGGTGGGTTGTGTGGTGGTGTGGAGGTTGTGTAGTGGTGTGGGGAGGTTGTGAGTGGTGTAGGGAGGTTGTGTAGTGGTGTAGGAGGTTGTGTAGTGATGCAGGGTGGGTTGTGTAGTGGTGTAGGGAGGTTGTGTAGTGCTGGGAGGGTTGTGTAGTGGTGTGGGGAGGGGTTGTGTGGTGGTGTAGGGAGGTTGTGTGAGTGGTGTGGGGAGGGTTGTAGTGGTGCAGGGAGGGTTGTGGTGGTGTAGGGGAGGTTGTGTGAGTGGTGTAGGGAGGGGTTGTGTGAGTGGTGCAGAGGGTTGTGTAATGGTGTAGGGAGGTTGTGTAGTGGTGTAGGAGGTTGTGTAGTGGTGTGGGGAGGGTTTGTGTAGTGGTGTGGGGAGGTTGTGTGATGGTGTAGGGAGGTTGTGTAGTGGTGCAGGGGAGGGTTGTGTAGTGATGAGGGGAGGTTGTTGTGTGGTGTGGGAGGGTTGTAGTGAGTGGGGTGGGTTGTGTAGTGGTGTAGGGAGGGTTGTGTAGTGCTGGGAGGGTTGTGTAGTGGTGTAGGGAGGGTTGTGTAGTGGTGTAGGGAGGGTTGTGTGTGGTGGTGTAGGGAGGGTTGTGTAGTGGTGTAGGGAGGGTTGTGTGAGTGGTGTAGGGAGGGTTGTGTAGTGGTGTAGGAGGTTGTGTAGTGGTGTGGGAGGTGTGTGTAGTGGTGTGGGAGGTTGTGTAGTGGTGTGGGGAGGTTGTGTAGTGGTTTGAGGTTGTGTAGTGGTGTAGGGGGTTGTGTAGTGGTGCAGGAGGGTTGTGTAGTGGTGTGGGGAGGTGTGTAGTGATGTAGGGAGGGTTGTGTGGTGGTGTGGAGGGTTGTGGTGGTGCAGGGAGGGGTTGTGTAGTGGTGTAGGGAGGGTTGTGTAGTGGTGTAGGGGAGGGTTGTGTAGTGGTGCAGGAGGTTGTGTGGTGGTGTGGGGAGGGTTGTGTAGTGGTGCAGGGGAGGGTTGTGAGTGGTGTGGGGGTTGTGTAGTGGTGTAGGGAGGTTGTGTAGTGGTGCAGGGGTTGTGTGTGGTGTAGGGTGTGTAGTGGTGTAGGGAGGGTTGTGTGTGGTGTAGGGAGGTTGTTAACTAATAGACGTCAACTCTGTAACTCATATCATCATGGTTCCCTCTGGTGCTCCTAGACCTAGCCACTGTGATACTCTGATTATTATTAACCTCAACTCGCTCCGATATTTACAGCAAATACTTTTATGATGTTTGAATAAAATAAATGCGCATTCCATTTAACTAAAATTATTACTTTTTCCATAATCATACTTAAAATACGAAATAAAACAAGCGGCGTATGTCTCGTGACCACTATACAGGGCCCTTAGTTAAGTATGCTCCAGAGACCTTCAGCTCGAGAAAGAAATTATAATTATTAATAAATAATTGAGATAAACCTCGAACCAAGGTCCTGTACACTGCTGATGCTTCAAACTTCTCTGCAACTCCTTTAATCTTGCAAGACTTAATTCTTTGGTTGCATTAAATGAGCAGACTGATATTGCACTGTTGGTGTAAGATGGAAACAAACAAAATGTCTACCTCGTTTTGGGGCAATATTGCAAGCCGTCTGTGTTCACGTGTTTAAAAATAAAACATTGTTTATCAATAATTCAATTGTTTGCAGTATGTTTTGGGAAGGTAAACGATATTATCAATAACAAGATTATTTGATGCTTCAATTTTACTATACATCTGTTACTAGCAAAAGTAATCCCAAGGCAGTGAATATTGCTCTTTTTAATACAAATAGCGTGATGCATCAGTTTATCCGAGGACAGAGAAGGATGAGGTGTTACCAAACCTGGCCTCCACTCTCACACTTTCAATGTATTTTACTTTATATATATATATATATATATATATATATATATATATATATATAATTACCATTGTATACTGTAAGAAATAGAAGCATTAATATTGGTATCCTCTGAAACAATGTGAAAGTTTTAAATTGGATAAAATCGTGGCTCACCGATAGAAGCAGAGGTCAGCATATGATGGTGTTAAATCTGAGTGGGGCCGTATAACCAGTGGGGTTCCCCAGGGGTCAGTACTAGGCCCTCTTGTTCTATCTACAGAACAATCCCTAGGATCAGCAGTGACATAAGCAAGTTTGCGGATGACAAAATAGAACAGCAAGTAATTAGGGCAGGATGCAAATGCATTACAGGAGGATAAATAAACTGCGGAGGTGGTCTGAAAATGGCAATTTAAATTCAACTCAGCAAGTTGAGTGTACTTAGTGGAAGAACAAATGCTTATATATGTATATGTATCAACCTAAGTCGACTTGTGAAAGACTAGGAGTACTTGTAAGCCCGGACCTACGGCCTAAAAGCATGCGTTAATGTTCGAAATAAGGCAAACAGAGTATTGGGTTTTATATCTAGAAGTGTGAGTAACACAGGTGGGGCAATACAACTATATCTTGCCCTAGATCAGGCCGCACCTCGATTATGAAGTTCAGTTCTGGTGCCCCTATTATAGAATGGATATAAATTCACTAGAGTCGGTGCAGCGAAGAATGACAAAAATGACTGGGACTTGAACCTTCCATATCAGGATAGGTTAAAAACTTAGCTTGCATTCCCTAGAGACGAAAGAGTGCGGGGAGATAGTAGAAGTATTTAAGTGGGTGAAAGGAATCAATAAGGGATATAGATAAGTTCTTTATAATATCCGGGCAGGATGGGACTTGGAGCAACGGATTCAAGTTGGATAAATTTAGGTTTAGGAGGAGATGGAAGAAACTGGTTCACAAATAGGGTGGTGGACAGTGGAAAAACAACTTTTGTAGTAAGTGCAGAACTCTGGAAAGTTTCAGAAGGAGGCTAGATAGATTCATGGATGATGAAGTGGTAGAAACTCTCGACAGGAGCTGCCATGCACAGAACCAACCAAGATTCCTTATTTTCTAATGTTCTTTCGTCACCAACACTGTCACCTCTGACCCGTCCGCTGGCCTTCGCCAACAATGTCCTCTGTCCAGCACACCCCGGCCTTCACCATCACTGTCACCCTCCTGACCAACCTCACAGCCTTCACATGCACTGTCACTCTCTGACCAACACACCCCTGGCCTTCTATCCTGTCACTCTCTGACCAGCACACCCACGGCCTTCTGCTTACTGTCACTCTCCTGACCCACTTACACCTGACTTTCACCATCATTATGCACTCTGACCAACCACCCTGGACTTCACCATCACTGTCACTCTCTGACCAACACACCCAGCCTTCCACCATCATTGTCACTCTCTGACAACACACCCCACGGCCTTCCACCAACACTGTCACTCTCTGACCAACACACCCAGCCTTCACCAACACTGTCACCCTCTGACCAACACACCCCTGGCCTTCACCAACACTGTCCACCCTCAGCCAACACACCCTGGCCTTCACCATCACTGTCACTCTCAGCCAACACACCGGCCTTCACCAACACTGTCACTCTCTGACCAACACACCGGCAGCCACCAACAGTATCATCTCTCATGCCTGCCTGACCTTTACCAACACTGTCACTCTCTGGTAGCACACCCACGGCCTTCACCAACACTGTCGCCTCGATAACACACCCCGGCAGCCTGCCTGTCACCCTCTGACCCAACACACCCTGACCTTCACCATCACTGTCACTCTCCTGACCAACACACCTGACCTTCCTGCCTGTCACTCGTAGCACCCCGGCCTTCACCATCACTGTGTCACTCTCGTAACACACCCCACGGCCTTTACCTTGCCTGTCACCCTCTGATAACACACCCACGGCCTTCACCAACACTCCGCCTCATTAACACACACCCATGGCCCTTCACCATCACTGTCACTCTCAGCCAACACACCCCACGGCCTTCACCAACACTGTCACTCTCCAATAACTTACACCACGGCCTTCACCATCGCTCATCTGCTCTCATTGTACACCCACGGCCTTTACCAGCCTGTCACTCTCTGACCCTTACCCACGGCCTTCACCAACACTGTCACCCTCAGCCAACACACCACGGCCTTCACCAACATATCACCCTCAGCCACTTACCGGCCTTCACCATCACTGTCACTCTCTGACCAACACACCCACGGCCTTCACCTTGCACTGTCACTCTCATTGCTTACCTGACCTTCACCAACCTGTCACTCTCCTGTGCTTACACCCCCACGGCCTTCTGCCTGTCACCCTCTGACCAACACCCGGCCTTCCTGCCTGTCACTCTCCCAATACTTACACCCAGCCAGCTACTTGCTGCCTCTCTGTGCCACCCTTCCTGCCTGTCACCCCTCTGACTGCCACCCAGCCTTCCTGCCTGTCTCTCTGTCACTTACCCACGGCCTTCACCAACAGTCACTCTCTGACCCTTTGCCCTTCCTGCCTATCACCCTCCAGCCAACACCACAGCATATAACCCCTGTCACTCTCTGTCCTTTACCAGCCTTGCTGGCACTGTCACTCTCTGAGTCAGCCCACCCCACGGCCCTGCCTGTCACCCTCTGACCAGCCTTCACTGCTTATACCCTCTAAATGCCCACAACCACGCCTTCACCATCACTGTCACTCCCTTGTACACCCCACGGCCCCACTGCCTGTCACTCTCAGTGTGCCTGCCCACGGCCTTCACCATCACTGTCACCCTCTGACCAACACACCACGGCCTTCACCATTACCATGCTGTCACAGCCAGCACACACGGACTTCAACACTGTCACTCTCTGACTGCTTCCCAGCCTTCTGCCTGTCACTCTCCTGACCCTTGCTTGCCCCAGCCTTCCTGCTTACTGTCACCCTCCTGACCAACACACCCATAGCCTTCACCAGCCTGTCCTCTCCTGTCCTTCCACAGCCTTCCCTTTCCTGCCTCTCTGACCAACACACCTGACCTTCACCAAGCACTCTCACCCTCATTAACCCACACCCCTGCCTGTCACTCTCTGACCAACACACCCACAGCCTTCACCAGCAGTCACTCTCCCCAGTAACACACCCCGGCCTTCACCCTTTATCACCTCTGTGTACCCAGCAAACAACACTGTCCTCTCAGCCAGCACACCCACAGCCCCTTCACCAACACCTGGCCACTCTCTGACCAACACACCCCGGCTTTCCACCATCCTGTACTCTCAGCCTTTACCCGGCCTTCACCATCACTGTCACTCTCCTGACCAACACACAGCCTTCACCATCATTGTCACTCTCTCACCCCTACACACCCGCGGCCTTCACCAACACAGTCACTCTCCTGATCCCACCTGACCTTCCTGCCTGTCACCCTCTGATGTGCTGCAGCCTTCACCAGCACCTGTCCTCTCTGTGCTTACACCCCAGCCTTCCACCAACACTGTCAATCTCAGCCAACACACCCACAGCCTTCACCATCACTGTCACTCTCTGAGCCAACACACCCGGCCTTCCTGCTTACTGTCACTCTCTGTGCTTTACCCACGGCCCTACACCAGCAATGTCACTCTCATGCTTACCCTGCAACACTGTCACTCTCTGACCAACACACCCCACGGCCTTCCTGTACTGTCACTCCTCGGCAGCACACCACGGCCTTCACCAGCACTGTCACTCTCCCAGCCACCGACAGCCTTCACCAACAATGTCACTCTCCAGGCCAACCACACCCCACGGCCTTCCTGCCTGTCCTCTCACACAGCCAACCTTTGGCCTTCACCAACAGTGTCACTCTCTGTTAACACCACGGCCTTTACCAGCCTGTCACTCTCTGACCAACACACACATCCTTCACCAGCTTTTCATGCCCTCCCAGCCAGCACACCCACAGCCTTCACCAACACTGTCACCTCCAGTAGCCACACCCGGCCTTCACCATCACTGTCACTCTCTGAGCCACTTACACCCCACGGCCTTCTGCTTGCTGTCGTTCTCCTGTCCAACACACCCCTGGCCTTCACCATCCTGTCACTCTCGGCCAACACACCCCACGGCCTTCCTACCAACACTGTCACCCTCTGATAACACACCCCTGGCCCTTCACCAACCTGTCCTCTCCCTGACCCAACACACCCCGGCCTACACCAACAGTGTCACTCTGACCAACACACCCACGGCCTTTACCATACTGTCACTCTGACCAAACACACAGCCTTCACCAACACTGTCACCCCTCAGTAGCTTCCACCCATGGCCTTCACCAACACTGTCCTCCTCTGACCAACACACCCAGCCTTCACCAACACTGTCTCTCTGACCAACACACCCAGGGCTTTCACCAGCTTACTCACCCTCTGGCCAACACACCCAGGCCTTCACCAACACTGTCACCCTCATTAACACACACCCGGCCCCTTAACCTGTCACCCTCTGTGCCACACCCCGGCCTTCACCATCACTGTTCACTCCTGACCAACACCCACAGCCTTCCTGCCTGTCACTCTCTGGCCAACACACCCCGCGGCCTTTACCAACACTGTCACCCCCCTCTGAGCCAACACCCCGGCCCTTCACCAACTCCTGTCACTCTCTGACCAACACACCCCACGGCCTTCACCAACACTGCCACTCTCCTGACCAACACACCCCACGGCCCTTCCTGCTTACTGTCACCCCTCGACCAACACACCCCACGGCCTTCACCAACACTGTCACTCTCTGACCAACACCCACAGCCTTCTGTAGTCACTCTCTGACCAACACCTGGCCTTCACCAACACTGTCGCCTCTGACCCAACACACACCCACGGCCTTAACCAACACTGTCACTCTTTGACCATACACCACAGCCTTCACAACACTGTCACTCTCTGATCAACACCACGGCCTTCACCGGCACCAGCATCACCTCTGTACTTTTCCCGGCCTTCACCAACACTGTCACCCTCTGACCAACACAACCACAGCCTTCACCATCCCACTGTCACTCTCTGCCCCAATACACCGGCCTTCACCAACCTGTCACTCTCTGAGCCAACCAACACTTTTACCCACGGCCTTCACCATCACTGTCACCCTCAGCCAACACACCCCACTGACATCCACCATTACTGTCACTGTCTGACCAACACACCCCACAGACTTCCAACAACACTGTCACTCTCTGACCAACACACCCGGCCCCTTCACCAACACTGTCACTCTCCTGACCAACACACACCCCACGGCCTTCACCACTGTCACCTCTGACCAACACACCCATAGCCTTCAACACTGTCACTCTCTCTGACTAACACACCCCGGCCTTCACCAGCACTATCACTCTCTGACCAACACACCCGGCCTTCACCAACCTCTCACCCTCAGCCCAACACACCCCACGGCCTTCTGCACTGTCTCTCTGACCAACACACCCCACGGCCTTCACCAGCAGTCACTCTCTGGCCAACACACCCCACGGCCTTCTGCCCTGTCACCCCTCTGACCAACACCCAGCAAAACAACACTGTCACTCTCTGACCAACACACCCCTGACCTTCACCAACACTGTCCTCTCTGTGCTTACACCCCGGCTTTCCCATCACTGTCACTCCTCTGACCAACACACAGCCTTCTACATCACTGTCACTCTCCTGACCAACACACAGCCTTCACCATCATTGTCACTCCTCTCACCTACACACCACAGCCTTCACCAGCAGTCACTCTCCTGACCAACACCCCACGGCCTTCCTGCCTGTCACCCTCTGACCTTGCCTTACCCCCACGGCCTTCACAGCTTGCTGTCACTCTCTGAGCCAACCTTACACCCGGCCTTCACCAGCACTGTCAATCTCTGACCCATTTTCACCATCACTGTCCTCTCTGACCAACACCCACGGCCTTCACCAACACTGTCACTCTCTGACCAACACACCCGGCCTACACCAGCAATGTCCTCTCTGTGCTTACACCCGGCTGCCCAGCTTTCCTCTCGGCCACTTACACCCACGGCCTTCACCAACACTGTCACTCTCCCCAGCCAACACACGGCCTTCACCAACACTGTCACTCTACCTGACCAACACACCGACGGCCTTCACCAACAATGTCACTCTCTGACCAACACGGCAGCTACCCCATCACTGTCACTCTCTGTGCTTACCCGGCCTTCACCAACAGTGTCACTCTCTGTGCTTACCCCGGCTGTACAACACTGTCACTCTGATATTGCTTACACCCCACGGCAGCTTCACCAACACTGTCGCCCTCTGACCAACACACCCACGGCCTTCACCAACGCTGTCACCCTCTGACCAACACACCCGGCCTTCACCATCCTGTCACTCTCTGACCAGCACACCACGGCCTTCACCCCAACGCTGTCATTCTCTGACCAACACCACACGGCCTTCACCATCACTGTCACTCTCCTGTTGCTTGCAGCCTTTGCAACACTGTCACCCCTCTGACCAACACACCTGGCCTTCACCAGCACTGTGCTCTGTGCTTACACCCTGACCCTACACCAGCAGTGTGTCTCAGCCAACACACCCACGGCCTTTACCAACACTGTCACTCTCCGTGCTTACACCCCTGACCTTCCTGCTTACTGTCACCCTCTAAGCCTTACCCACTTGGCCTTCCTGCCTGTCACTCCTCTGTGCTTACCCACAGCACTTCTGCCTGTCACTCTCTGTGCCCACACAGGGCCTTCTTAACCTCTCACCCTCTGACCAACACTCCCACAGCCTTCACCAACACTGTGCTCTCTGACCCTTACCCCACCAACAGTCACTCTCTGACCTTGGCCTTCACCAACACTGTCACCCTCCTGGCCCAGCAACACACACGGCCTTAGCCAGCACTGTCACTCTCCTGACCAACACTTACACCCCGGCCTTCACCATCCTGTCACCCTCTGACCAGCACACCCCGGCCTTCACCTGTCACTCTCTGACCAACACACTCTGGCCTTCACTGCCTGTGTCTCTGACCAACACACCCCACGGCCTTCACCATCACTGTCACTCCTCTGACCAACACACCCTGGCCTTCACCAACCTGTCACTCTCCTGACCAACACACCCCTGGCTTTCACCATCCCACTGTCCTCTCCCCAGCCAACACACCCACAGCCTTCACCATCACTGTCCTCCTCCCCAGCCAACACACCCACGGCCTTCACCATCATTGTCACTCTCTGACCCAACACAGCCTTCACCAGCTTCAGTCACTCTCCTGGCCCAACACACACCTTCACCAAAACTATCACCTCTGATAGCCAAACACCTGGCCCTTCACAACCTGTGTCCTCTCTGACCAACACACCTGACCTTCACCAACACACTGTCACTCTCTGACCGCTTACACCCACGGCCTTCGCCAACTTTTGTCTCTCTCTGTGCTTACACCCGGCCTTCGCCAACACTGTCTCCTCTGACCAACACACCCCGGCCTTCACCAACACTGTCACTCTCATGCCTTCCCAGCCTTCACCAACACTGTCACTCTCTGACCAATACACCTGGCCTTCACCAACACTGTCACCCTCTGAGCAACACACACCCACAGCCTTCACCAACACTGTCACTCTCTGACCAACACACACCCACGGCCTTCACCAACTTACTGTCACCCTCTGACCAACACACCCCGGCCTTCACCAACACTGTCACCCTCAGCCAACACCCACATCTGTCACATCACTCTCCTGACCTTTTTACCCGGCCTTCACCAACACTGTCCTCTCTGTTGTCTACAGCCTTCTAACACTGTCACTCTCTGATCAACACACCCACGGCCCCTTCACCTCTGACCAACACACCCCGGCCTTCACCAACACTGTCACCCTCTGAGCCAACACACCCCTGGCTTTCACCATCACTGTCACTCTCCAACACACCCGGCCTTCACTGCCATCACCCTCTGACCAACACACCCCGGCCTTCACCATCACTGTCACTGTCTGACCAACACACCCAGGGCCTTCAACAACACTGCTCTCTCTGGGCCACCCACCCCAGCCTTCCCTAACCTGTCACTCTCCCAATGCTTACACCCCTGGCCTTCACCAACACTGTCACCCTCCTGACCACCACCCCACGGCCTTCGCCGCCAACACTGTCACTCTCTCTGAGCCCTTTTACCCATGACCTTCCTGCATCACTGTCACTCTCCCTGACCAACACACCCGGCCTTTACCAACACTGTCACCCTCTGACCAACACACCCTGGCCCTTCCTGCCTGTGCTCTCTGACCAACACACCCACGGCCTGCACCAACAGTGTCCTCCTCCCCAATACCCCACGGCAGCTACCCTTTGTCACTCTCTAGCCACTTACACCCGCGGCCTTCACCAACACCTGCCCTCTGACCAACACACCCCGCAGCCTTCACCCAACACTGTCACTCTCAGCCAACACACCCGGCCTTCACCAGCCTGTCACTCTCTGACCAGCCAACACACCCAGGCCTTCTGCTTACTCACCCCTCTGACCAACACTCCCGGCCTTCACCAACACTGTCACTCTCTGACCAACACACCCCTGGCCTTCACCAACAGTCACTCTCCTGACCAACACACCCACGGCCTTCACCAACACTGTCACCCTCTGACCTTTTACCCCGGCCTTAATAACCTGTCCTCTCAGCCAACACACCCGGCCTTCATCACACTGTCACCCCTCACAAGCCAACACCTGACCCCTTCACCCTCACTGTCACTCTCTGTGCTTACACTCACAGCCTTCTGCTTACTGTCACTCTCCCTGACTAACACACCAGCCTTCACCCATCACTGTCACTCTCTGACCAACACACTGCAGCCCTTCACCAACACTGTCACTCTCTGACCAACACACCCACAGCTTTCACCATCACTCATCACTCTCCCAGTAACCCACCACGGCCTTCACCATCACTGTCACTCTCTGACCAACACACCCCACAGCCTTCCTGTCATCGCATCTCTGACCAACACACCCCACAGCCTTCACCAACACAGTCACTCTCCTGCATGCCCACACACAGCCTTCACCGACTATCGCCTCTGACCAGCACACCGGCCTGCTTACTGTCACTCTCTGGCCAACACACCTGGCCTTCACCAACACTGTCACTCTGTGCTTACACTGCCCCTTCCTTAGCACTGTCACTCTCCTGACCAGCCAACACACCCCACGGCCTTCACCATCACTTGTCACTCTCCAGTAGCCACACCCACAGCCTTCACCAACACTGTCACTCTCCTGACCAACTTACACCCGCGGCTTTCACCATCACTGTCCACTCTCTGACCAACACACACAGCCTTCACCACATCACTGTCACTCTCTGACCAACACACCCCGGCCTTCCTGCATCATTGGCATCACTCTCTGACCAACACACCCGGCCTTCACCAACACAGTCACTCTGGCCTTGCCCACACACACGGCCTTCACAAAACTGTCACCCTCTGATAACACACCACGGCCTTCTGTACTGTCACTCTCTGTGTACACCACGGCCTTCACCAACACTGTCACTCTCTGACCAACACACGGCCTTCCTTAACACCTGTCACTCTCTGACCAACACACACCCACGGCCTTCATAACACTGTCACTCTCTGACCAGCACACCCCTGACCTTCCTGCTGTCACTCTCTGAGCCAACACCCCACGGCCTTCACCCAACACTGTACTCTCTGGCCAATACACCCCGCGGCCTTCACCAACCTGTCACCCTCTGAGCAACACACCCAGCCTTCACCAACACTGTCACTCTGACCAACACACCCCACAGCCTTCACCAACACTGTCACCCCTCTGACCAACACACCC
>NW_024732496.1:0-14085 GCF_018991925.1 Homarus americanus | reverse complement strand
GGGCGGGATAGAAGTCAAGGAGAAGGAAAGAGGCTAAGGAAAGACGGAGACAAAAGAAGGAGAGGATGGAAAAGGAGAGAGGCTAAAGAATGAGAGGAAGGGCGGGAACGAGGCATAAAGAGACCTGGTGTTTCATCTTACTGGACACCTCTGGTGCCTCTGTATATGGTCATAACTTTACAGACGCTCACAGTTGTTCAGTTCAGCGAGGTGAACTTCCTGAATGTTACCATCGATGTGCAGTGAGCGTGAGTGAGAGTCATCGTGCGCTACACATGTCCGCGTGGCCCTTCTGGAGCACCACGAGGCATACGTAAACATATATATAGAGGGTGTCAAAGAAAAATGTCCCTCCCTCCCTTCCTCCCTGCGAATTAGGGGGAAGGAGAGAGACAGGGAGAGGGTAGGGAGGTAGGAATGGAGGGATCAGGGAGGGAGGCAGGGACACCCTATATACCACAGTGGATGTATTTTACCCACAGTTGCCACAGGGACTCGGGCGCGGCAGCCAAGTGGACACATCTCTCGCTTTTTATCTTGAGGCTCACTGGTTCGCGTCCGGGGTACCTCCAGTCCACCCAGCTGTGAACGAGTACCTAACTTTACACAATGGGAAGTGCTGTATCTTCACTGCCCTGTTGGACTCATTTTCATACGACTATACAAGGAGTTATCATAATGTGCACATGTCTACAAACACACACATAGTTAAGGTACACATAACCATTAAGATAAAATATTTATCGACACAAGAAGATCCAAGAAGATGCACGATGGATACAATTGCTTACTATCTCTCGTCCTCTTTTTTCCCCTTTCTTTCCCCCCTCCCCTTTCTTTCTCCCCTCCCCATTCTTTCCCCTCTTCCCCCACCTCCTCCCCCCTCTCCTCTCCTCCTGCCCTATGACTCATGCATCACTCTGGTGGTGTGCCAGCCGACCACCATCAATGACTCATCCACCTGGAGTGTTCCTTTTTTTCCTCCTCTCGTTCCATTCCCCCTCCCTCTCTCAACCCCCCTCTTTACTCCACTCACTCCCATCTGTTACGACCGTGTCGTATTTTTTCTATTTTCTTTTATATATAACATGCTCCCATGTTCCATATTATTCCTGTAATGATGTGTTAAATTTACTATTATATATTCTAGTCACCTTACCCTGTGCTGTTAAGGTTTTAACTGTCATTATTTGTTCAAGCCCATCTTATTTCTTTATTTTGTATTGTAACCAGCATTCTTTGTTCTCTAACGACCATCTGCATCGTTAAACGACCCACCGGCGGGTCGCGTGGCGGGAGCCGACCTTATATATAGGACCCACCAACTGACGGAGTTAGTTCAGTCCTCTTGTCATACAGTCCACATCCTTTGAGTGTCACTTGTTACTTATACTTAATTTATTTGTGTTGTTCCTGTCGCCACCAATGTGGTATATCTATGTGAGTACCTATTTATGTCTCTGTTTGTGTCCATCAGTATTTGCTTAGTTGTATTCAAGTAATTCAGTGTTCTTTCACGTTAGTTAATTTCAGTGTTAGTTTTATATGTTTATGCAGTGTTAACGTAATCCAATGCTTTAATATTATTCTTTTGATGTTTCGATGTTTAGTATCATTTGTGTCTTAAAAGTTTCGATGGTGAATCAATTTGTTGTGACAGCCTACGAGGCTCTTTATTGTGTTAATATTTAATTAATTATAAATTCTTAAAGGTTTACTTTATTAATTTTTATTCTCTTTTAATTTACTTCACTTTTTTGTTTGGTTACGCCTAGAACCTGGATATTTAAGTAAATTAAGAGACGGCGTAACACATCTCTCCCCTCTTCTCTCCCACCCCTCTCCCATCCTTCCCCTATTCACCACCTCTCTCCCATACTTCCCCTATTCTCCACCTCCTTCCCCTCTTCTCTCCCCTTCCTACCATCATCTCTCCCTCCCTCCTTCCATTCTCTTTCCACCCTTCTTCTTCCAGTCCTCCTTCTTTTATCTCTCTGTCTCTCTACCCTCCTCTTCTCCATACACAGCTGGTCAGAGGTGGGGCGAGCTATCACGTTTCTACGCCAGGATAGAGTGAGATGATAGGTCAGGGAGAGACAGAGGGAGATAGAGGGAGAAAAGGAGAGATAGAGAGAGAGAGAGATACAGGTAGAGTAAGAGACGGTAAGATAGAGTGAGATACAGGAAGACAGGGAGACGGAGACAGGGAGAGGTAGAGGGAGAGACAGAGAGAGATTGAGATAAGAGACAAAAGGAGATGGAGATAAGAGACAGAAGGAGAGAGATAGGAGACAGAAGGAGAGATATAAGAGACAGAAGGAGAGAGATAAGAGACAGAAGGAGATAGTTGCCCTGGGAGACACGAGGACTCCCCTGAGTGTCCATGGTCTCTTGGTAAGGGATGCTGGCCGGGAGATAACGAGACACGAGAGAGACAGTCGAGATGAGAGATAACCTGCTGCTACGAGAGAGAGAGAGAGAGAGAGAGAGAGAGAGAGAATGTGTGTGTGTGTGTGTGTGTAAAATTAATCTCCCCCATTATACTTCCATGCCTCTCCCCTCCCCCTCACTATATCTCCCCCATTACTCAACTCCCATTCTGTTACCTACAGTAGTTCCCCTCCCCTTCCATTAGCCTTCCTGCTACTTTCTCCCAGCGTACGGTCACTTTCCTTCCTGTCACTGACCCTTTTCTAAACCCCCCCCTATCAATTGCCATTTTCTCCTCTCTCAGTACTTTCTCTCCTCTTATTGGTTCTTTCCCTCCCCTTATCACTGTTCACTTTCTTCCCTATCAATTATCACTTTCCACGGTGTCTCCCTCCCCCCTTTTTCGACTATGAAGAACTTTCTTTCCTCTTAATGGTCATTTTCTTCATTTTCATTGTTCACTTTCTCTCCTTTCACTGGTCACTTTCTCTTCTCTCGGTCACTTTCCTTTCTCTTATTCACTTTCTCATCTCTGTCACTCTCTCTTCTCTCAGTCACTTTCTCTTCTCTCGGTCACTTTCTCTTGTCACTGGTCACTCTCCCCTTTCACCAGTCAATGTCTTTCGTCTCGCTGACCACTCTCTCCCCTCTCTTTCCCTCTCTCCCATCTCCCTCTTCTCCTTCCCCTTTTACCTCTCACTGATGCTCCTGTTTCCCCTTCTCTCTCTTTCTCTCTTTATTTACTTTTATAATTTTCTCTTTTCTCTATCTCTCTTTCTAGTTCCCGTTTCTATTTCTGTCTGTCTGTCTGTCTGTCTGTCCTATTCACTAACACCTGTCCACTATCCTGCAGATGGTCATAGTAACACAGAATTACAATACGTTCTTTCAACTGCTCCCTGACTACCCTTGACATACCCTTCCTGGAGACGAGATTTAGACACAGGTATATACCCTACACATGTTTCCATAGGAGGAGGATCTGTCCGCCTGTCACTCAGTAGAACACAGGGGGATACGAACCCTGATATAAAAGCACTACGGTATGAATTCTGAGGTATGAAACTTGGAATACACACCTTGGTATACGAATCCGTGGATACGAACCCAGGGATACGAACCATGGTACTCTGAGACCCACCAGTTGCTTCGTAAATGAGTTGAGGTTACGTATAGATATGTGATGACCGGATCGCCTTCAAGGAGACTAATATGTAAAAGCTTTCTTGTCTTCTCGACTGGAGTTTTTACAATTAGGTTCCTCAAAGCTCGTCACCACAGCCTCGGGGAGACACTCTTCGACACAGAACATACCTGAAAGAAAGAAAGAAAAGTTGTAGCTGTAGTTGTTGTATTTGTTGTTGTATAGGTATATTGGTATATACATCCGTTCAAGTATTGTAACTGGTAATGGTTGATAGAGAGGTTTAATAAGTTCATATGTGAGAGGAACCTAACTCAGCTGTAAATGAACACCTAAATTTACACTTGGGGGTAAGTCGGTCAAGTGCAGTGC
The DNA here is from genome assembly GCF_018991925.1 of Homarus americanus. Classification (NCBI taxonomy): domain Eukaryota; kingdom Metazoa; phylum Arthropoda; class Malacostraca; order Decapoda; family Nephropidae; genus Homarus; species Homarus americanus. Next base: position 10,139 of record NW_024732496.1, on the reverse strand, counting down.
TAGCCATACACTGTCTAAAGGGCCTAATTTCATCCCTTTGAGAACGACCATTTGGCCTCTTAATGGCGATATATTAACACCCATGAAGAAAATACTAACCCCCAACCAGCAGGATCACTCTACCTATTGAACACCGTAAGCCAAATAACTCATTGAACTTTGTCTTTACTGCAGTTGTCGGAACCAAAGAAATTAATTGACTTATATGAAGAGATATGTGTTTGGGAGGCTCGAGGTGTATAGTTGTTTCTTGTTCCAGACAGACACGTTCAGTCTATATGTTTATACCTACTACAGAAGTCATCGCGAGTACTATCTAGGAAACAAAGTATTTTTACAGTTTTTGTTAAGGAATATTGAGAGACCTGGTGGATTATTATGATAGTGTAACCATGACATGTTGGTAAGCCTGACTAGATACATACGGTACTCATATCATACCAAATAGATCAGTTCTTGATGTACTGCCCCCTTTACTGGCGCGTTAACAGGGGCACGTCAGGTTTTATGCCCTGTGTTTGTTTACATTCGACAGATGGAAACTCGCAATAGTAAACATACTATAGAATTAAAGTCAAACAATATTGAAACAAATATCTCAATGTTATGATATGTGGAATGTTTATATGACGAGCCCCTGTAAACGCACTAGTGAAGGGGGCAGTACATTAGGGTTTGACAAGTCAAGCAGTTTACGTAATACGTTATATCGCATTTACTACACGAGGTACAATGATTCTATAGGGCTATGATGTGTTCAGTAGATGAGGTGTGGAATTTGTAATACTGCAACGTAATCTGCTGGGTAAGTACATAACACTACATAAGGGAATAATAATCCTACACTGTGTTTAACAAAGGAGGAGCAATATACAACTATATCCACTGGAAGCTGTAGCTACATAATATAGTACACGGGAGCTGTAGAAATTGGTCCTATTTACAATATGCGCGTAGAGGACAGAGTTGACAGCTAACGTATAAAGTATAGTCGATTTTAAGCCATGGTAACCCATTACGTAATAGCTTAAACCCTTGAGTACGATGTCTTAACCCTTGAGTACGATGTCTTAACCTCTAGAATATAATGGTTTAATCCCTTGAGTACAATGTCTTAACCCTTGAGTACGATGATCAATCTTATGGAATATCATGAGTTCTAGTCAGGGTGTTAAGTCATCATTATTATTATTATTAACCATATAATAGATAATATAGTACTACCTGTAATAATACTTACTTTAAAATACCTTAAGCAAAGTTGCAATTTTTTTTTCAATGCTATATTTTTCATGTATATTCGACTTGCTTTCTTTCTTTCATATACAGTTACATTCATTCATTGTTTCTCATCATAGACCGTCAGCCATAGGGAATTAACTAATTAATGTGCTTGTTAGAGCCGGAGAGTGGAGCTATTACCAGCATATTACAAAAAGAAATTCAGGTGAACAAAACGATACAGAACACTACAGGATTGTATATTAGATTACAGTGTGTTACAGTATGTTACAGGGTGGTACAGGGTGGTAAAGAAGGGTACAGGGTGGTAAAGAAGGGTACAGGGTGGTAAAGAAGGGTACAGGGTAGTAAAGAAAGGTACAGGGTGATACAACAAGGTACAGAAGAGTATATCATATTATAGAAGGGTATAGAATAGTTCAAGAAAATAGAGACAGGTACAGGATATTACAGAAAAGTACAGGAGAACGTAATAAGTTGATAGAGAGTACAGAATGGTTACAGGCAGGATAAGCAACAGTCCAGTATGGCAAAGGACGATGCAGGGAAGATAAAATATGGTACATAAAGACCCCCAAGACGATACAGTACAGGTACAGTAGGGTACAGCACCTGAGGGGAAGACTTACAATATATCCGGAACTAAGGGACACACTATACCTCTTCCCCCCTCATCATATCTACTCTTCCCCCCATATCCGCCCTAACACCCTCCCCTCATACCCACCCTAACACCCTCCCCTCATACCCACCCTACCCACCCTCCCTCATAACCCACCATCATACCCACCACCCTCTTTGTAATCTGTAACACTCGTAATGAATTCGAGTCAGGAGTCAATATTTAGTCACATTCGAGTCAACACACATAATGAGAGCGCCGCTTGCGACTCAGACGAACATGAGGCGTTAGTCAATATTTATTTGGAATCAATGTCATTACTCATAGGTGAACGCCTGGGTGGGTGGGTGGGTGGAGGGTGTGAGGGTGGTAAGGAACTCCTATTAACTGAGCATTGTCTGAACTTCCCACCAGCTGACTAGTTATCAGATTTCCTGGCAATCTGTCAGAGGGGCATGGACTGAAAGTTGATGACGGTAAGTGTCTGATGTTTGGTTGAGGGTAGTTTATATCTCTCTCTCTCTCCCAGGATTAAAGCTCACCATTGTACCATATTAAACGCCCCTGTGCTTTTACACAGTGAGTTATATCGGACTTGATTCATAAAGAACACCCACAGATTTTCTCTTTAATAAACACTAGATTTTCTTTATAAATACTTCTGTTCTATTGTGTGTAGTATGTTGGCTTATTAGCCATTGTGAACGTCCAATGTTATTATACTGGATAATTAAAGATCGCCATACCGGTAGCCTGAAATGAACGCCATACTGGTAGCCTGAAATGAACGCCATACCGGTAGCCTGAAATGAACGCCATACTAGTAGCCTGAAATGAACGCCATACCCTGAATGCGCCTGAAATGAACGGTAGCCTGAAATGAACGCCATACCGGTAGCCTGAAATGAACGCCATACTGGTAGCCTGAAATGAACGCCATACCGGTAGCCTGAAATGAACGCCATACTAGTAGCCTGAAATGAACGCCATACCGGTAGCATGAAATGAACGCCATACCTGTAGCCTGAAATGAACGCCATACTGGTAGCCTGAAATGAACGCCATACCGGTAGCCTGAAATGAACGCCATACCGGTAGCCTGAAATGAACGCCATCCCGATAGCCTGAAATGAACGCCATACACTATAATAAAACTCCAAGTCACGAATATAAACGCTATTCTCTGTTGCACAATGAACGCCGCCGATCTCTATCCCGGCAGTGAACGTTCATTTCTGCCCGCCCATAATAAACATCCAACACTTGCCCTCAAAATGAACAAACACTCCACGTATGCTGGGTGTGTGTAGAGCAATCAAGATACAGAATGCTAACGAGATTGGTTCTCCTATTTACAAACATGAAAACAGTACATCGGCTAGCTTTTATTTATTTTGAGGTTGACCCCCCCTCCTCCCTTACCCCTCCCCCATACCCGGACACACCTCCCTCCCACCCACCCACCCCTCCTCCCCTCTCTCTCTCTCTCTGTTGCCATCCTTCACCCTCTCTCCTTTCTCTCCTTTATCCTCCTCTCCCTTCTTCTCCTACACACTATCCTCCTTTAGGTTCGGTTAGGTTGGGTTAGGTTAGGTTAGGTTAGGTTAGGTTAGGTTGAGGTAGGTTTAGTAATTTTTCAGTGATACACAATATTCAACCCCACAAATCACTTTATATAAGAGGATCCAATCGCTTTTATTTCAGACTCCACAATCTTATGATTTACGTTGTATAATTAATGAAAATCAAACCTGCTAACTTTTGACATGGAACAAATAAATGAACATATTTAACTAAGCAATCGAATTTAGAGTAATTTTTACTGCCTCACTCTGAACCCTTATTTGTGTTTAGGTATCCAAGTACAGATGGTTCAATTTTCTCTGAAATGAATGTTGTCTATTTTCCATACAGGTTCAAGGTGACATTAGAATCCCTTGAGAATTTAAGTTGAGTCTCCATAGATCTTCTAATTTTATCTACTGACTGAGCAGGTTAGGGTAGGGATTTTTTTTTTAATGAAAGATGTTCGGTTTTCTAGATAAAAAAAGATTAAAGTTCTATATATAAAATGTTCGAATTATTATACAAGAGATTCAGCTTCCTAAATAAAAAAAAATAAAAAAAAAGGTACAATTACCCACATGTCTCTCATTTTGGTTTCCACACAAGGTGAAGTAGTCTCCCAGAGGATTGAGGTTTCCACTCTCTTAATGAAGCAGCTCTGATTCCCGGGGCAAGGAAGTTAAAACTTTAAAGACAAAAATAAAAGAAACAGGCCTGAGCTCCACTGATGAATAGGTTCAACTTCTTAAAAGTACCAGATCCAATTTTGCAGATGAGACAGCTTCCACATGTCAGCCCGGTAAGAAACAGGTACGATCAACTGAATAAGAAAGTTTGATTTACTTAATGTAAAACATTCAACACATCGGGTGAAGCAGGTTAGTCTCGGGTGTTGGAACTTGTCTCGGGTGTTGACTCGCTCCTTCATTAAGTTGAAGGGGAGCCCAGGGAACGCTTCCCCCGGTCCCATTGTCTCTGAAGCTCGTAAGCCGAGCCGTTCGGTGAAGCCACACTTTCAATTCCTCAAAGTTGTCAAAGGCGCAATACCCTTTACACAGCTGAATTAATTACGCACAGGAGCTACAGTTATATAGTCGCTAACTTAACTAATTATTATAATTAATCACTCTGAATAGCGGTTTTGAATACTGCACACAGTTAGTTGATGACTTAATACAATCAAAGGGAGGGAAGGAGGGAGAGAGGGAGGAAAGGAAGGAAGGAAGGAAGGAAGGAGAGAGAGAGAGAGAGAGAGAGAGAGATTGTAAAGGATGCAGAGCGTCAAAAAGAGAGTATCTCTTCTTCCCTCCATCCGTCTCTCACTCCCTCCCTTACTCACTCATTCGCATCATTCCTTCCTCCCTCCCTCCCTCCGTCCATTCCTATATCTTGCCCATATCTCTTATCCCTCCCGCCCTTCTTCCCTCCCTCTAAGACTGCTTCCCTCCCTCCATCCCTCCTTCCCACTTTCTCGTCCATTCTCCTTCCCACGACCTCTGACTCCCCTCCCTCCCTCACTCCCTCCCTCACCTGCCTGATATAATCACATATTTTTTCTCATCAGACGGATCACTTTAATGACATTATATTTTATCGTAATTGAAAAATCCATTTTTTTCTCCTCTGTAATTACCCAAGACTTTTAACACGTATTACCTACACAATTAAAAGTTCCTTATTTTTGCTCTTGAGTTTTAATTAGCGAGGATAAACTTTGTGAGCAGATAACCTGGATGAGAGAGGCAGCAGGGAGCTCAGAAGAAGAAGAAGAAGAAGAAGAAGAAGAAGAAGAAGAAGAAGAAGAAGAAGAAGAAGAAGAAGAAGAAGAAGAAGAAGAAGAAGAAGAAGAAGAAGAAGAAGAAGAAGAAGAAGAAGAAGAAAGAAGGAAAAAGAAGGAAGAAGAAGAAGAAGAAAGAAGAAGGAAGAAGAAGGAAGAAGAAACAAGAAGAAGAAGAGAGAAGAAGAAGAAGAAGAAGAAGAAGAAGAAGAAAGAAGAAAAGAAGAAGAAGAAGAAGAAGAAGAAGAAGAAGAAAGAAGAAGAAGAAAGAAGAAAGAAGAAGAAGAAGAAGAAGAAGAAGAAGAAAGAAGAAGAAGAAGAAGAAGAAGAAGAAAGAGAAGAAGAAGAAGAAGAAGAAGAAGAAGAAGAAGAAGAAGAAGAAGAAGAAGAAGAAGAAGAAGAAGAAGAAGAAGAAGAAGAAGAAGAAGAAGAAGAAGAAGAAGAAGAAGGCTAGATTACGTTAGGCTACGTTAGGTTATGTTAGGCTAGATTAGGTTAAGTTAGGTTAGGTCTAGTCAGGTTCCATTATGCATGAAGGTATTCATTTATATGTATATTTATGATTTACAGGATCGTTTATGGCCAGGCAAAGGCTTCTAGAAAAGATTAATACATAGAAGTTATCACTAATGGCCAATTATCCCTATTTAGTGTAACATACAGTATATATTAGGTGGAATTCCGCTTTTATTTGTTTGTTTTCGTATTATTTAAGTCATTTATTTGTTAACATTTAGCTTAGAATAAGTAAATATTATACAAAACAAAACACTGAAAAACTCACAAGTGAATTTGTAACATATAATCAAGTCGAGATAATAATACCAATACCACGTGCTGGTCAAGCTCCGAAAGAGTTGTCCGGTCTTCTCGGACTATTCATTGAAACTGGGTCATACAAGTCGTTAACTTAGGGTGTGGTTGTGGTGTTGGCGACAGATTCTAACACCTTAAACAAATTCACGCCTAGGTTGCTCTAGAGCCGGCCATCCTCGTACACAAAGGGCAACCATTATTGTTACGTGTATAATATTACCATCACTACCACAACCAGCATTATCACTACTATTGTCATCTTCTCAACTATCATCATTCCTTCCCTCTTCCTCCTCCTGCCTCTATATTTTAATAATTATCGTCTCAATTATTATTATTATCATCATTATTTTTATTATTATTATTACCGTATTATTATTATTATTATTATTATTATTATTATTATTATTATTATTATTATTATCAACAATACAACATGTGGCTGGAACAACAGTAGAAATTAGAAATAAGATAAAAAGTTGTATTAAATTAACAATTAAAACACAAACAAGAACCACAGGTACAAGTCGATCAGTTTTTTATCATGAGAGAGAGAGAGAGAGAGAGAGAGCCACCGTTAATAAAGGAACCTTGAGCATCACTCCTATACATTACTGACGAAGAAAAAGTAATAATAATTTTTAGAAAATTCAGAGACCCGCAGACCCACGAACACACAAGACCCGAGCCATTTATCACCACACACTGAAGGACCATGACATACCAACCTGGGGGGTCTTGTGTCTGTCTGTCTATTTATCTAACTGTCTATTTGATATATTCATCAGTCTAAGTGTATGTCCATTTCATTATATATTTATTCGTGTATTTATCTCTGTCTGTCTGCCTGTTTGGTCGTTTATCAAAATTATCAAACAGCAGGTGGAGTGGGGAGGGAGGGAGGGGGGGGGATGATTCGCAGTTTCGCCACCTAGTCCATTAAGTTAACCTAACATTAAACTAATGTAACCTAACATAACGCAAACCTAACCTAACCAAACCAAACCAAACATTAACCTGCCCTATCTTTATAACACTTATCCTAACATTAACCAGATATCATAAAGTTAAGGAGCCATCCCTTGTTTCAACCTAACCAAACCTAACCTAATTAAAACCTAATCTAACCCAATTTAACCTAACGTAACCTAACCTAACTCAATCTAACTTAAACTAGCCTAACCCCCCGTTTAGAGCTAAGGTACTTAATCACCAAGGGAAATATGCGGGGATTCCTAGTCTTCAAGAGATCCCTAACACAACCTAACATCATCATCATCTACTTAATTAATAAAACCTAACTTAACCTAACCCTCGGAAGGAGTTAGAAAGGGCTGCGTGCTATCTCCAGGACTGCATAATCACCGATCAAAAATTTATAATGAGAAAAGTTATAAGAAACGATGAAGGACTAAAAGTTAATGGTAACGTAGTATCAAATATTCGATATGCAGATGATACTGGTCTGAACTCGGGATAGTGAAGAGACGGTATTAAACTATGATGAACAAGACTAGTGACCAAGACGGTGAATAATGTGGCCTAGGGTTAATGCTGTATATAAAGACGGGAATAATGGTTATTTCTAATGTCAAACCAAATCCTAAAAGATGATGACAGGGAACTTAACCCAGCTGTTATAACCTTTAACGATGGTTTAAGCTATAAATCTTTAAGGACGTTGGTTTAAACAATAACATTCGAAGGACGATAATTAAAGCTAAAAATCCTGAAGAGGTTAGTTATTGCATCATCCTGAATGGTGGAAACTATTGTGTATTTTGTAAGTAAACATTATGTGTGATGGTCGACCTACGTGCCCCGCCAGCAGGGAAGACAGCAGTAATGTCCGACACAGTGGTAGGTAAGAAACATTGTCTTGGGTCGTAAGGTAAGGGCGACGACACCTGCCACAAGTCACACGCCCATCCGAGGACAGGATGAAATGTGTGTGTCCGGAGAATGGTGGGCGGGGCGCACAGACACGTGTAAGGAGCTTGTAAATAGATCTTTGGCTACGTGTGTGGTGGCCGCCGTGGACACGGGGAAGGGGAGGGAGTGTGGAGACCAGCCGACCTTCACTAATTACGTGAAGAATATATGTGAGAATCTATCGACGTAGTAATAGTCTGTCGGTGGAGTAAGTAAGTAAGTAAATGTGTGTGTGATCGGCTGGTGTCGTCGGTGCACCCAAGGCACAGTCAGGGGTCTACCATAAAACACACTGCCAGTACTGGTAATGAGCAGCGTCTGGCCTTCTCCTCACAGTCATAAAACTCCTTCGCCAGACGTACGGTCGCATTTGACACACAAAAATGCAATCATTCATTAAAACGTAATTGGCTATAAACTTTTGAGTGTAAAATACCCATTTATTGTGAACTTAACAAATTGGTAAATCAGGTGTGTTTATGTAAGCTTGGGTCAGTGGTGTTAAATTTACTGCTGACTAATTATATTATTTTTAAACCAGTATTTATATGTTATTATTACAGTTAAAGTTAAGTCGTTATCATATTTAAAGGTCATCATTATCACCATTCATCATCATCATCATGTAAAGGTATTAATAAAAATGAAAAAATACGTAACGTATACCAGAACTAAAACGTTTGCCGGATATATGAACTAAACCGTCTGCCGGATATATGAACTAAAATATTTGCCGGATATATGAACTAAAATATTTGCCGGATATATGAACGAAAACATTTGCCGGATATATGAATTAAAACATTTGCCGGATATATGAACTAAGACATTTGCCGGATATATGAACTAAAACGTTTGCTGGATATATGAACTAAACCGTTTGCCGGATATATGAACTAAAACATGTGCCGGATATATGAACTAAAACATTTGCCGGATATATGAACTAAAACATTTGCCGGATATATGAACTAAATATATTTGCCGGATATATGAACGAAAACATTTGCCGGATATATGAACTAAACCGTCTGCCGGATATATGAACTAAAACATTTGCCGGATATATGAACTAAAACATTTGCCGGATATATGAACTAAATATATTTGCCGGATATATGAACGAAAACATTTGCCGGATATATGAACTAAAACGTTTGCCGGATATATAAACTAAATCGTCTGCCGGATATATGAATTAAAACATTTGCCGGATATATGAACTAAAACATTTGCCGGATATATGAACTAAAATATTTGCCGGATATATGAACGAAAACATTTGCCGGATATATGAACTAAAACGTTTGCCGGATATATGAACTAAACCGTTTGCCGGATATATGTACTAAACCGTCTGCCGGATATATGAACTAAAACATTTGCCGGATATATGAACTAAAACATTTGCCGGATATATGAACTAAACCGTTTGCCGGAGATATCATATAAAAAACCCTCACTACAGAACCAGTTAAGTGACGTGCCGTGTTATGGACTCTTCCGGAACTGTGATTACAATAATTATTCTCACACGACGCAGTGACGTCACGCGGACAATGGCGGAGAACAGCTGACGTCGACTGTTATTACTGTATAACTGAATACGTGTAATACCATTGAGAAGAGAAGAGAAGAGAGAAATCATTAACAACAGGTACCAAACAAAACTCACTAGACCATTACATGTTCCCGCCGCCTATACAGTAGATCAACATAGGTAATTATCCATTCATATAAACATTGGTGGCCGCTCCTTCACCCGGACTTATACGGCAATTCATTTGATTTATTTCCCAGTCTGACCAGTGGCTGTCCAGTAGTCTCTTACAGTATAAACATGCTCAGGATTCAAAGTGTACTTGTAATCTGTCCTGTTAAGTGTACTTGTATCTGTCTTGTTAAGTGTACCTGTATCTGTCCTGTTAAGTGTACTTGTATCTGTCTTGTTAAGTGTACCTGTATCTGCCCTGTTAAGTGTACTTGTATCTGTCCTGTTAAGTGTACCTGTATCTGCCCTGTTAAGTGTACTTGTATCTGTCTTGTTAAGTGTACTTGTATCTGTCTTGTTAAGTGTACTTGCATCTGTCCTCTTAAGTGTACTTGTATCTGTCTTGTTAAGTGTACTTGTATCTGCTATGTTAAGTGTACTTGTATCTGTCTTGTTAAGTGTACCTGTATCTG
>NW_024732495.1:0-12006 GCF_018991925.1 Homarus americanus | reverse complement strand
GGCCGGGCACCCCTACAGAGCTATGAACCGGGGTGTGAGGGCCGTGAACCCCTTCACATGACACGGTGTGAGGGACTGGCACCGTTTCAGTGCCATGACCCAGGGTGTGAGGGCCGGGCACCCCATAAGTGACATGAACCGGGGTTTTAGGGCCGGGCAACCCTTCAGTGACATGAAACGGGGTGTGGGGGCAGGGCACCCCTACAGTGTTTTGAACCGGGGTGTGAGGGCCGGGCACCCTTTCACATGACTCGGGGTGTAAGGGCCGGGCACCCCTTCAGCACCATGACCCGGAGTGTGAGGGCCAGGCACCCCTTCAGCACCATGACCCGGGATGTCATGGCCGTGCACCCCTTCAGTGACATGACCCGGGGTGTGAGGGTCGTGCACCCCTTTAGTGACATAACCCCGGGATGTGAGGGCCGGGCACCCCTTCAGTGCCATGACCCGGGGTGTGAGGGCCGGGCACCCCTTCAGTGTCAGGAATCGGGGTGTGAGGGCCGGTCACGCTTTCAGTGTCATGAAATGGGGTGTGGAGGGCCGGGCACCCCTACAGTGCTGGGTGAACTGGTGTGTGGTGTGGGCGGGCACCGCTCAGCACTATGACCTGGGGGTGTGAGGGTTGGCACCCCTTCAGTGCCATGACCCGGGAGGGAGAAGGCTGGCACCCCTTCAGTGTCAGGAATCGGGGTGTGAGGGCCGGGCACGCTTTCAGTGTCATGAAACGGGGTGTGAGGGCCGGGCACCCCTACAGTGCTGCGAACCGGGGTGTGAGGGCCGGGCACCGCTTCAGCACCATGACCCGGGGTGTGAGGGCCAGGCACCCCTTCAGTGCCATGACCCGGGGTGTGTGGGATGGGCACCGTTTCAGTGACATGACCCTGGGTGTGAGGGCTGGGCACACCTTCAGAGACATGACCAAGGGTGTGAGGACCGGGCACCCTTTCAGTGCCATGAATTGGGGTGTGATGTCCGGGCACCCCTTCAGCTCCATCACCCGGTATGTGAGGGCCGGGCACCCCTCCAGCACCATGGCCCGGGGTGTGAGGGCCGGGCACCCTTTCCGTGACATTACCCGGGGTGTGAGAGCTGGGCACCCCTTCAGCCCCATGACCCGGGGTGTGAGGGCCGGGAACCCCTTCAGCCCCATGACCCGTGGTGTGAGGGCCGTGCATACCTTCAGTGCCATGGCCAGGGGTGTGACGGCCGGGCACCGCTTCAGTGCCATGACCCGCGGTGTGAGGGCCAGGCACCCCTTCAGTGACATGACCCGAGGTGTCAGGGCAGGGCCCCCCATCAGTGCCATGAGCCGGGGTGTGAGGGCCAGGCACCCCTCTAGTGCCATGAAAAGGGGTGTTAGGGCCGGGGACCCCTACAGAGCTATGAACCGGGGTGTGAGGGCCGCGCACCCCTTCACATGACACGGGTGTGAGGGCCGGGCACCCTTTCAGTGCCATGAATCGGGGTGTGAGGACCTGGAACCGCCTCAACCCCATGACCCGGGTAGTGAGGGCCGGGCACCCCTTTAGGTCCATGACCCGGGGTGTCGCGGCCGGGCACCGCTTCAGTGCCATGACCCGGGGTGTGAGGGCCAGGCACCCCTCTAGTGCCATGAAAAGTGGTGTTAGGGCCGGGGACCCCTACAGAGCTATGAACCGGGGTGTGAGGGCCGCGCACCCCTTCACATGACACGGGTGTGAGGGCCGGGCACCCTTTCAGTGCCATGAATCGGGGTGTGATGGCCGGGCAGCCCTTCAGCTCCATGACCCGTGGTGTGAGGACCGGGAACCTCTTCAACCCCATGACCCGGGTAGTGAGGGCCGGGCACCCCTTTAGGTCCATGACCCGGGGTGTGAGGGCCGTGCACCCCTTTAGTGACATGACCCGGGGTGTGAGTGCCGGGCACTCGTGTAGGTCTATGACCAGGGGTGTGAGGGCCGGGCAGTTGTTTTGGTCTATGACCACGGGTGTGAGGGCCGGGCACACCTTCAGTGCCATGGCCAGGGGTGTGACGGCCGGGCACCGCTTCAGTGCCATGACCCGGGGTGTGAGGGCCGAGCACCCCTTCAGTGACATGAAACGAGGTGTGAGGGCCGGGCACTCCTACAGAGCTATGAACCGGGGTGTGAGGGCCGTGAACCCCTTCACATGACACGGGGTGTGAGGGCCTGGCACCTTTTCAGTGCCATGACCCAGGGTGTGAGGGCCGGGCACCCTTTCAGTGCCATGAATCGGGATTTTAGGGCCGGGGCACCCTTCAGTGACATGAATGTGTGGGGGCAGGGCACCCTAAGGCAGCTGGAACTGGGTGTGAGGGCCGGGCACCCTTTCACATGACCCAGCCAGGCCGGGCACCCCTTCAGCACCATGAGACCTGGAGGTGAGGGCCAGGCACCCTTCAGTGCCATGTTCTGGAGTGAGATGGGAACCCCCTTCAGTGACATGACCTGGGTGTGAGAGCTGGGCAATCTCTTTCAGTGACATGACCCGGGGTGTGAGGGTTGGCACTCCCCTTCAGCACCATGCGACCGATGTCATGGCTGTGCACCCTTCAGTGACATGACCCGGGGTGTGAGGGTCGTGCACCCCTTTAGTGACATAACCCGGGGTGTGAAGGCCGGACATCCCTCCAGCACCATGACCCGGGGTGAGGGCCGGGCACCCCTTCAAGCCATGACCCGGGGTGTGAAGGCCGGGCACCCCTACAGTGCTGCGAACCGGGGTGTGAGGGCCGGGTACCCCTTCACATGACCTGGGGTGTGAGGGTCGGGCACCCTTACAGTGCTGAGAACCGGGGTGTGAGGGCCGGGCACCGCTTCAGCACCATGACCCGGGGTGTGAGGGCCAGCCACCCCTTCAGTGCCATGACCCGGGGTGTGTGGGCCTGGCACCGTTTCAGTGACATGACCCGGGGTGTGAGGGCTGGGCACACCTTCAGAGACATGACCAAGGGTGTGAGGACCGGGCACCCTTTCAGTGCCATGAATTGGGGTGTGATGTCTGGGCACCCCTTCAGCTCCATGACCCAGTATGTGAGGGCCGGGCACCCCTCCAGCGCCATGGCCCGGGGTGTGAGGGCCGGGCACCCTTTCAGTGACATTACCCGGGTTGTGAAGGCCGGGCACCCCTCCAGCACAATGGCCTGGGGTGTGAGGGCCGTGCACCCCTTCAATTTCATGACCCGGGGGTGTCAGGGCCTGACACCCCTCCAGCACCATGGCCCGGGGTGTGAGGGCCGGGCTCCCTTGCAGTGCCATGAATCGGGGTGTGAGGGCCGGGCACCACTTTAGGTACATGACCAGGGGTGTGAGGGCCGGGCAAAGCTTCAGTGCCATGGCCAGGGGTGTGAGGGCCGGGCACCTCATCAGTGCCATGACCAGGGGTGTGAGGGTCGGCACCCCTTAAGTGCCATGAAATGGGGTGTGAGTGCCGGGCACCCATACAGTGCTTTGAACCAGGGTGTGAGGGTCGGGCACCCCTTCACATGACCCGGGTGTCAGGGCTGGGCACCCCTCCAGTACCATGACCCGGAGTGTGAGGGCCGGTCACCCCATAAGTGACATGAACCGGGGTTTTAGGGCCGGGCACCCCTTAAGTGACATGAAACGGGGTGTGGGGGCTGCACCTCAAGGAGTGCTGGTGAACTGGGTGTGAGAGCCGGGCACCGCTTCAGCACCATGACCCGGGGTGTGAGGGCCAGGCACCCCTTCAGTGCCATGACCCGGGGTGTGTGGGCCGGGCACCGTTTCAGTGACATGACCCGGGGTGTGAGGGCTGAGCACACCTTCAGAGACATGACCAAGGGTGTGAGGACCGGGCACCCGTTCAGTGCCATGAATTAGGGTGTGATGTCCGGGCACCCCTTCAGCTCCATGGCCCGGGGTGTGAGGGCCGGGCATCCTTTCTGTGACATTACCCGGGGTGTGAGGGCCGGGCACCCCTCAAGCACAATGGCCTGGGGAGTGAGGTCCGGGAACCCCTTCAGTGTCATGACCCGGGGGTGTCAGGGCCTGACACCCCTCCAGCACCATGGCCCGGGGTGTGAGGGCCGGGCATCCTTGCAGTGCCATGAATCGGTGTGTGAGGGCCGGGCAACACTTTAGGTACATGACCAGGGGTGTGAGGGCCGGGCAAAGCTTCAGTGCCATGGCCAGGGGTGTGAGGGCCGGGCACCTCATCAGTGCCATGACCCGGGGTGTGAGGGCCGGGCACCCCTTAAGTGCCATGAAACGGGGTGTGAGTGCCGGGCACCAATACATTGCTTTGAACCAGGGTGTGAGGGTGGGGCACCCCTTCACAAGACCCGGGGTGTCAGGGCTGGGCACCCCTTCAGCACCATGACCCGGAGTTTGAGGGCCGGGCACCCCATAAGTGACATGAACCGGGGTTTTAGGGCCGGGCACCCCGTCAGTGACATGAAACGGGGTGTGGGGGCAGGGCACCCCTACAGTGTTTTGAACCGGGGTGTGAGGGCCGGGCACCCTTTCACATGACTGGGTGTAAGGGCCGCACCCTTCAGCACCATGACCCGGGGTGTGAGGGCCAGGCACCCCTTCAGTGCCATGACCCGGAGTGTGAGAGCTGGGCACCCCTTCAGTGACATGACCCGGGGTGAGAGAGACGGGCACCCTTTCAGTGACATGACCCGGGGTGTGAGGGCCGGGCACCCCTTCAGCACCATGACCCGGGATGTCATGGCCGTGCACCCCTTCAGTGACATGACCCGGGGTGTGAGGGTCGTGCACCCCTTTAGTGACATGACCCGGGGTGTGAGAGCCGGGCACCCTTTCAGTGACATGACCCGGGGTGAGGGCCGGGCACCCCTTCAAGCCAAGACCCGGGGTGTGAAGGCCGGGCACCCCTACAGTGCTGCGAACCGGGGTGTGAGGGCCGGGTACCCCTTCACATGACCTGGGGTGTGAGGGTCGGGCACCCCTTCAGTAAAATGAATCGGGGTGTTAGGGCTGGGCATCCCTTCAGCACCATGACCCAGGGTGATAGGGCCGGGCTCGATTTCAGTGCCAAGAATCAGGGTGTGAGGGCCGGGCACCCCATCAGCACCATGACCCGGGGTGTGAGGGCCGGGAACCGCTTCAACCCCATGACCCGGGGTGTGAGGGCAGGGCACCCCTTTAGGTCCATGACCCGGGGTGTCATGGCCGTGCACCCCTTCAGTGACATGACCCGGGGTGTGAGGGCCGGGCACCCCTTTAGTGACATGACCTGGGGTGTGAAGGCCGTGCACCCCTCCAGCACCATGACCTGGGTGGAGGGCCAGGCACCTGTTCAGTGCCATGACCCGGGGTGAGGGCTGGGCATCCCTTCAGTGGACATGACCTGGGGTGTGAGGGCCGGGCACCCTTCAGTGACATGAACTGGGGTGGGAGGGGCTGGCACCCCTCCAGCAATTATGACCCGGGGTGAGCTGCCGGGCACCTCTTTCAGGATATGACCTGGGGTGGAGGCCGGGCACCTCCAGCACCATGCCTGGGGTATGAGGGCCGGGCACCCATTTAGTGCTATGACCCGTGTGAGGGGCTGGCACCACTTTTAGAACATGACCAGGGGGTTGAGGCCCGGCAAAGCTTCACTGCTGGGCGGCCAGGGTAGAGGGCCGAGGCACCTCATCAGTGCCATGATCCGGGTGTGAGGCTGGGCACGCTTTTAGTGACATGACCCGGGGTGTGAGGGCTGGGCACCACTTCAGTCACATGACCCGGGGTGTAAGAGCCGGGCACACATTCAGTGACATGACCCGGGGTGTGAGAGCCTGTCACCCCTTCAGTGCCATGACCCGGGGTGTGAGGGCCGGGCACCCCTTCAGTGTCACGAATCGGGGTGTGAGGGCCGGGCACCCCTTCTGTGACATGACCCGGGGTGTGGAGGCCGGGCAACCCTCCAGCACCATTCCCGGGGTGTGAGGGCCGGGCACCACTTTAGGAACATGACCAGGGGTTTGAGGGCCCGGCAAAGCTTCACTGCCATGGCCAGGGGTGTGAGGGCCGGGCACCTCATCAGTGCCATGATCCGGGGTGTGAGGGCTAGGCACCGCTTTAGTGACATGAACCGGGGTGTGAGGGCTGGGCACCACTTCAGTCACATGACCCGGGGTGGGGTGTAAGAGCCGGGCACACATTCAGTGACATGACCCGGGGTGTGAGGGCCGGGCACCCCTTCAGTGTCACGATTCGGGGTGTGAGGGCCGGGCACCCCTTCTGTGACATGACCCGGGGTGTGAGGGCCGGGCACCCCTTTAGTGACATGACCTGGGGTGTGAAGGCCGGGCACCCCTCCAGCACCATGACCCAGGGTGTGATGACCAGGCAACTCTTCAGTGCCATGACCCGGGGTGTGAGGGCCGGGCACCCCTACAGTGTTATGAACCGGGGTGTGAGGGCCGGGCACCCTTTCACATGACCCGGGGTGTAAGGGCCAGGCACCCCTTCATTGCCATGACCCGGAGTGTGAGAGCTGGGCACCCCTTCAGTGACATGACCCGGGGTGTGAGGCCCGGGCACCCTTTCAGTGACATGATCCGGGGTGTGAGGGCCGGGCACCCCTCCAGCACCATGCCCCGGGGTGTGAGGGCCGGGCACCCCTTCAGTGCCATGAACCTGGGTGTGAGGGCCGGTCACTCCTTCAGTGACATGACCCGGGGTGTGTGGGCCAGAACCCCTTTAGGGACATCACCGGGGTGCGAGGGCCGGGCACCCCTCCAGCACCATGACCCGGGTGTGAGGCCGGGCACCCTTTCAGTGCCATGACCAGGGGTGTGAGGCCAGGCAAAGCCAGTGACATGACCCGGGGTGTGAAGGCCGGGCACCCCTCCAGCACCATGACCCGGGGTATGAGGGCCGGGCACCCCTTTAGTGCTATGACCCGAGGTGTGAGGGCCGGGCACCACTATAGGTACATGACCAGGGGTTTGAGGGCCGGGCAAACCTTCAGTGCCATGGCCAGGGGTGTGAGGGCCGGGCACCTCATTAGTGCCATCACCCGGGGTGTGAGGGCTGGTCACCACTTCAGTGACATGACCCGGGGTGTGAGGGCCGGGCACCGCTTTAGTGACATGACCCGGGGTGTGTGGGCCGGGCACCTCTTCAGCACCATGACCCGGGGTGAGAGGGCAGGGCTCCCCTTCAGTGCCATGACCCGGGTTGTGAGGGCTAGGCACCCCTTCAGTGACATAACCAAGGGTGTGAGGACCGGGCACCCGTTCAGTGCCATGAATCGGGGTGTGATGTCCGGGCACCCCTCCAGCACCATGGCCTGGGGTGTGAGGGCCGGGCACCCTTTCAGTGACATGACCAGGGGTGTGAGGGCCGGGCACCGCTCCAGCACCATGGCCTGGGGTGTGAGGGCCGGGCACCCCTTCAGTGTCATGACCCGGATGTGTCAGGGCCTGACACCCCTCCAGCACCATGGCCCGGGGTGTGAGGACCGGGCACCCCTGCAGCACCATGAACCAGGGTGTGAGGGCCAGGCACCCCTTTAGTGCCATGGCCAGGGGTGTGAGGGCCGGGCAAAGCTTCAGTGCCATGGCCAGGGGTGTGACGGCCGGCACCTCATCAATGCCATCAAACGGGGTGTGAGTGCCGGGCACCCAAACATTGCTTTGAACAAGGGTGTGAGGGTGGGGCACCCTTTCACAAGACCTGGGGTGTCAGGGCTGGGCACCCCTCCAGCACCATGACCCGGAGTGTGAGGGCCGCGCACCCCATAAGTGACATGAACCGGGGTTTTAGGGTCGGGCACCCCTTCAGTGACATGAAACGGGGTGTGGGGGCAGAGCACCCCTACCCCTACAGTGTTATGAACCGGGGTGTGAGGGCCAGGCACCCTCACATGACCCAGGGGTGTAAGGGCCAGGCACCTTCAGTGCCATGACCCGGGGTGTGAAGGCCAGGCACCCCTTCAGTGCCATGACCCGGAGTGTGAGAGCTGGGCACCCCTTCAGTGACGTGACCCGGGGTGTGAGAGACGGGCACCCTTTCAGTGACATGACCCGGGGTGTGAGGGCCGGGCACCCCTTCAGCACCATGACCCGAGGTTGTGAGGGCCGGGCACCCCTTCAGTGCAGTGACCCTGGGTGTGAGGGCCGGGCACGCTTTCAGTGTCATGAAACGGGGTGTGAGGGCCGGGCACCCCTACAGTGCTGCGAACCGGGGTGTGAGGGCCGGGCACCGCTTCAGCACCATGACTCGGGGTGTGAGGGCCAGGCACCCCTTCAGTGCCATGACCCGGGGTGTGTGGGCCGGGCACCGTTTCAGTGACATGACCCAGGGGTGTGAAGGTTGGGCACACCTTCAGAGGCATGACCAAGGGTGTGAGGACCGGGCACCCTTTCAGTGCCATGAATTGGGGTGTGATGTCCGGGCACCCCTTCAGCTCCATGACCCGGTATGTGAGGGCCGGGCACCCCTTTAGTGCTATGACCGAGGTGTGAGGCGGGGCACCACTATGGAGTACATGACCAGGGTTTGAGGCCGGGCAAACCTTCAGTGACATAGCCAGGGGTGTGAGGCCGGGCACCTGTAGATGCCATGACCCGGGGTGTGAGGGCTGGTCACCACTTCAGTGACATGACCCGGGGTGTGAGGGCCGGGCACCGCTTTAGTGACATAACCCGGGGTGTGTGGGCCGGGCACCCCTTCAGCACCATGAACCGGGGTGAGAGGGCCGGGCTCCCCTTCAGTGCCATGACCCGGGTTGTGAGGGCTAGGCACCCCTTCAGTGACATGACCAAGGGTGTGAGGACCGGGCACCCGTTCAGTGCCATGATTCGGGGTGTGATGTCCGGGCACCCCTCCAGCACCATGGCCTGGGGTGTGAGGGCCGGGCACCCTTTCAGTGACATGACCAGGGGTGTGAGGGCCGGGCACCGCTCCAGCACCATGGCCTGGGGTGTGAGGGCCGGGCACCCCTTCAGTGTCATGACCCGGATGTGTCAGGGCCTGACACCCCTCCAGCACCATGGCCCGGGGTGTGAGGACCGGGCACCCCTGCAGCACCATGAACCGGGGTGTGAGGGCCAGGCACCCCTTTAGTGCCATGGCCAGGGGTGTGAGGGCCGGGCAAAGCTTCAGTGCCATGGCCAGGGGTGTGACGGCCGGCACCTCATCAATGCCATCAAACGGGGTGTGAGTGCCGGGCACCCAAACATTGCTTTGAACAAGGGTGTGAGGGTGGGGCACCCTTTCACAAGACCTGGGGTGTCAGGGCTGGGCACCCCTCCAGCACCATGACCCGGAGTGTGAGGGCCGCGCACCCCATAAGTGACATGAACCGGGGTTTTAGGGTCGGGCACCCCTTCAGTGACATGAAACGGGGTGTGGGGGCAGGGCACACCTACAGTGTTATGAACCGGGGTGTGAGGGCCGGGCACCCTTTCACATGACCCGGGGTGTAAGGGCCGGGCACCCCTTCAGTGCCATGACCCGGGGTGTGAAGGCCGGGCACCCCTTCAGTGCCATGACCCCGAGTGTGAGAGCTGGGCACCCCTTCAGTGACATGACCCGGGGTGTGAGAGGCGGGCACCCTTTCAGTGACATGACCCGGGGTGTGAGGGCCGGGCACCCCTTCAGCACCATGACCCGGGTTGTGAGGGGCCGGGCACCCCTTCAGTGCCATGACCCGGGGTGTGAGGGCCGGGCACCCTTTCCGTGTCAGGAATCGGGGTGTGAGGGCCGGACACGTTTTCAGTGTCATGAAACGGGGTGTGAGGGCCAGGCACCCCTACAGTGCTGCGAACCGGGGTGTGAGGGCCGGCCACCGCTTCAGCACCATGACCCGGGGTGTGAGGGCCAGGCACCCCTTCAGTGCCATGACCCGGGGTGTGTGGGCCGGGCACCGTTTCAGTGACATGACCCGGGGTGTGAGGGCTGGGTACACCTTCAGAGACATGACCAAGGGTGTGAGGACCGGGCACTGTTTCAGTGCCATGAATTGGGGTGTGATGTCCGGGCACCCCTTCAGCTCCATGACCCGGTATGTGAGGGCCGGGCACCCCTCCAGCACCATGGCCTGGGGTGTGAGGGCCGGGCACCCTTTCAGTGACATTACCCGGGGTGTGAGGGCCGGGCACCCCTCCAGCACAATGGCCTGGGGTGTGAGGGCCGGGCACCCCTTCAATTTCATGACCCGAGGGTGTCAGGGTCTGACACCCCTCCAGTACCATGGCCCGGGGTGTGAGGGCCGGGCTCCCTTGCAATGCCATGAATCGGGGTGTGAGGGCCGGGCACCACTTTAGGTACATGACCAGGGGTGTGAGGGCCGGGCAAAGCTTCAGTGCCATAGCCAGGGGTGTGAGGGCCGGGCACCTCAGGAGTGTCATGACCCGGGGTGTGAGGGCCGGGCACCCCTTAAGTGCCATGAAACGGGGTGTGAGTGCCGGGCACCCATACAGTGCTTTGAACCAAGGTGTGAGGGTCGAGCACCCCTTCACATGACCCGGAGTGTCAGGGCTGGGCACCCCTCCAGCAACATGACCCGGAGTGTGAGGACCGGGCACCCTTTCAGTGCCATGAATTGGGTAAATGTCCGAGCACCCCTTCAGCTCCATGACCCGGTATGTGAGGGCCGGGCACCCCTCCAGCATCATGGCCCGGGGTGTGAGGGCCGGGTACCCTTTCAGTGACATTACCCGGGGTGTGAGGGCCGGGCACCCCTCCAGCACAATGGCCTGGGGTGTGAGGGCCGGGCACCCCTTCAGTTTCATGACCCGGGTGTGTCAGGGCCTGACACCCCTCCAGCACCATGGCCCGGGGTGTGAGGGCCGGGCACCCCTTCAGTGCCATGAAACGGGGTGTGAGTTCCGGGCACCCTTACAGTGCATTGAACCAGGGTGTGAGGGTCGGGCACCCCTTCACATGACCCGGAGTGTCAGGGCTGGGCACCCCTCCAGCACCATGACCCGGAGTGTAAGGGCCGGGCACCCCATAAGTGACATGAACCGGGGTTATAGGGCCGGGCACCCCTTCAGTGACATGAAACGGTGTGTGGGGGCAGGGCACCCCTACAGTGTTTTGAACCGGGGTGTGAGGGCCGGGCACCCTTTCACATGACCCGGGGTGTAAGGGCCGGGCACCCCTTCAGCACCATGACGCGAGCTGTGAGGGCCAGGCACCCCTTCATTGCCATGACCCGGAGTGTGAGGGCCAGGCACCCCTTCAATGCCAGGGTGTGAGGGCAGGCACCCCTTCAGTCTGCAGTGTGAGGCTGGGCACCCCTTCAGTGACCTGAGCCAGGGGGTGTGAGAGAAGGGCACCCTTTCAGTGACATGACCCAGGGTGTGAGGGCCGGGCACCCCTTCAGCACCATGACCCGGGGTGTGAGGGCCGGGCACCCCTTCAGTGCCATGACCCGGGGTGTGAGGGCCGGGCACCCCTTCAGTGTCAGGAATCGGGGTGTGTGGGCCGGGCACGCTTTCAGTGTCATGAAACGGGGTGTGAGGGCCGGGCACCCCTACAGTGCTGCGAACCGGGGTGTGAGAGCCGGGCACCGCTTCAGCTCCATGACCCGGGGTGTGAGGGCCAGGCACCCCTTCAGTGCTATGACCCGGGGTGTGTGGGCCGGGCACCGTTTCAGTGACATGACCCGGGGTGTGAGGGCTGCGCACACCTTCAGAGACATGACCAAGGGTGTGAGAACCGGGCACCCGTTCAGTGCTATGAATTGGGGTGTGATGTCCGGGCACCCCTTCAGCTTCATGGCCCGGGGTGTGAGGGCCGGGCACCCTTTCAGTGACATTACCCGGGGTGTGAGGGCCGAGCACCCCTCAAGCACAATGGCCTGGGGAGTGAGGTTCGGGCACCCCTTCAGTGTCATGACCCGGGGGTGTCAGGGCCTGACACCCCTCCAGCACCCTGGCCCAGGGTGTGAGGGCCGGGCACCATTGCAGTGCCATGAATCGGGGTGTGAGGGCCGGGCACCACTTTAGGCCGGGCACCACTTTAGGTACATGACCAGGGGTGTGAGGGCCGGGCAAAGCTTCAGTGCCATGGCCAG
>NW_024732494.1:0-4093 GCF_018991925.1 Homarus americanus | reverse complement strand
TAGAAGCCATGCATTGCCGGGCCCAGGATCTTGCCACGATCAGAGATCTTGCCATACTGACCTGGGGCTCACTGACTCGATCTTGACTTTGTTTACTCGATCTTGCTACCTGACTTTGCTATACTCGATCCCATACCTCGATGAGCCTCGATCAGGCCTGACATTCTCGGACTGAGACTTGCCATACCTCGACTCAGGACTTTGCCATACTCGATCAGGACCTTGGCTCTACTCATGAGGACTCTGTATTCAAGCGACCAGGGCCTTTGTTATGTCTCGATAAGGGATTTGTTATATTCGATCAGAGTGACTTTTGTTCTGCTCGATTAGGAAATTTGTTATACTCGATCAAAGGACTTTGTTATACATAACCAGGACTTTTGTTACTCGATCAGAGGATTCTTTGTTATACTCGATCGGGGATTCTTTGCTCTACCTGGATCGGGAGGATCTTGTTACCCCGATCAGGGGATTATACTTTACAGGCCTTTTTGTTTTCGATTAGAATTTGATCAGAGGTCTGTTATACTTTTGATCATTGGTTTTGTTATATTTGATCAGGGGTTTTGTTATTTGATTAGTTTTGTTATACTCGATGATGGGGTTTTGTTATATTCTTGGTCATACCCTGGTCGAGTATACAAAGTCCCGGGTCGAGTATAAAGTCACCTCTATCATAAATATAGCCCTGATCGAGTATAAATATAGGCCCTGATTGAGTATAACAAAGTCCCCTGATCGAGTATAACAGTCCCCTAATCGAGAATAAAAAGCCCCTTTATCGAGTATTACAAAGGCCCTGAATTGAGAGAATAATGCCATGATTGAGGCCCCTAATCAAGTATAACAAAGTCCCTGGTCGAGTATATAACAAAGTCCTTGTTCGAGTATAACAAAGCCCTTCATCGAGTATAACAAAGTCCCCTGATCGAGTATAACAATTCACCTATCGAGTATAACGCGCTGGAACGAGTTTAATAAAGTCCCTAGATCGAGTATAACAAGTCCCCTGATCGAGTATCAAAGCCCTCATCGAGGGTATAACAAAGCCCCTGATCGAGTATTTCAAAGCCCCTCATCGAGTATCTGCCTTCGAATATTTCAAGCCTCATCGAATATAATAAAGTCCCTGATCGAGTATAACAAGGTCCACTGATCGAGTATAAATAAATTCTGATCGAGTATAACAAAGCCCCGTGATCGAGTATAACAAAGTCCCCTGATCGAGTAGAACAAAGGCCCGTTATTTGAGTATAACAAAGGTCCCTGATCGATACAACAAAGGCCTGATCGCGTCAACAAAAATGCCCCTGATCGAGTATAACGAAGCGCCTGATCGAGTATAAAGCCCCTGATCGATTTTAACAAAGGCCCTGATCGAGTATATAATAAAGGCCCTGATTGAGATAACAAAGCCCCCATCGAGTATTACAAAAGCCCTGATCGAGAGTAACAAAGGCCCTGATCGAGGCCCTCATCAAGTATAAATAAAGATCCAATCGAGTAACAAATTCTGATCGAGTGTAACAAAGTCCCCTAATCGAGTATGACAAAGTCCACTGATCGAGTATATCAAAGTCCCCTGATCGAGTATAACAGCCTCATCGAGTATAACAAAGCCTCATCGAGTATTTCAAAGCCCTCGAATATTTCTAAGCCCCCTCATCGAATATAATAAAGACCCTGATCGAGTATAACAAGGTCCACTGATCGAGTATAACAAATTCCCTGATCGATATAACAAACCCCGTGATCGAGTATAACAAAGTCCTGATCGAGTATAACAAAGACCTGTTATCGAGTATAACAGCCCCTGATCGAGTGCAACAGCGTCCCCTGATCGCCTACAACAAAGGCCTGATCGAGTATAACGAAGCCCCTGATCGAGTATAACAAAAGCCTCTATCGAGTATTATAAAGGCCCTGATCGAGTATAACAAAGCCCCTGATCGATTTTAACAAAGGCCCTGATGGAGTAACAGCGTCTCTGATCGAGGCCCCTGATCAAGTATAACAAGATCCTAATCGAGTATAACATATTCCCTGATCGAGGCACAAAGTCCGCTGATCGAGTATAACAAAGTCCACTGATCGAGTATAACAAAGTCCCTGATTGATATAACAAAGTTCTGGTCGAGGTAAAGTTTGCCGAGTATATAACAAAGCCCCTCATCGAGTATAACAAAGTTCTGATCGAGTATAATATACCCTGATCGAGCATAACAAAGCCCCATCATCTAGTATATAGCAAAGCACCCTGATCGAGAGAACAAAGGCCCTGATCGAGTATAACAAAGGACCCTGATCGAGTATAACAGCCCTGGATCGAGTAGCAGTCCCCTGATCGAGTATAACAAAGCCCTAATCGAGTATTACAATGGCCCCTGATCGAGTATAACAAAGGTCCCTGATCGAGGCCCCGATCAAGTATAACAAAGTCCTCTGGTCGAGTATAACAAATTCTGATTGAGTATAACAAATCCCTAATCAAGTAAACAAAGTCCCCGTTGAGTATAACAAAGTCCCTGATCAAGTATAACAATGTCCCTGGTCGAGTATAACAAAATCCAATGTTCGAGTATAACAAAGGCTGATCGAGTATAACAAAGTCCCTTCATCAAGTATAACAAAGCCGATCGATTATAAATAATGTCCCTGATCGAGTATAACAAATTCTCGGATCGAGTATAACAAAGTCCTTCATCATATAACAGTTCCCTGATCGATTATTACAAAGTCCCCTGATCGTGTATAACAGTCCCTGATCGAGTATACCCCGGATCGAGTATATAACAAAGTCCCTTCATCAAGTATAACAGTTCCTGATCGATTATAACAATATCCTCATCGAGTATAAATAAAGGCCCTGATCGAGTACAACAAAGGCCCTGGTCGAGTACAACAAAGTCCCTGATCGAGTATAACAGCCCTTTCATCGAGTATAATGCTTCTGATCGAGATGAAAGTCCCTCATCGAGTATAACAAAGTCCCCTGATCGAGTATAACAAATCCCCGGATCGAGTACAACAAAGTCCTCTGATCGAGTATAACAAAGACCTCTTATCAAGTATAACAAAGGCCATTATCGAGTATAACAAAGGCCCCATCGAGTATAAACAAAGGCCCTGATCGAGTCTCCCTGATCGAGTACAACAAAGGCCCCTGATCGAGTACAACAAAGGACCCTTAATCGACTATAACAATGGCCCTCATCGAGTATAACAAAGGACCCCAATCAAAGTCCCCTGATCGAGTATAACAAAGATCCCAAATCGAGTATAACAAAGTCCACTAATCGAGTATAACAAAGTTCTGATCGAGTATAACATATCCACTGATCGAGCATAACAAAGCCCCTCATCGGGTATAGCAAAGCCCCTGGATCCAGTAACGTCCCTGGTCGAGTATACAACAAAGTCCTGATTGAGTATAGCAAAGCCCCTTCATCGAGTATAACAAACCCTGATCGAGTATTTCAAACCCCCTATCGAGTATAACAAAGTCCCCTGATCGAGTATAACACCGGATCGAGTACAACAAAAGTCCTCTGATCGAGTATAACAAAGTCCACTAATTTAGTGTAACAAATTCTGATCGAGTATAACAAAGTCCCCTGATCGAGTATAACAAAGACCTTTTATCGAGTATAACAAAGGCCCTGATCGAATACGACATAGGCCCCTGATCGAGTACAACAAAGGCCCCTGATCGAGTATAACAAAGGACCCTGATCGACTATAACAAAGGCCCTGATCGAGCAACAAAGGCCCTGATCGAGTATAAAAGGCCCCTGATCGAGTATACAAAGATCCCAAATCGAGTATAACAAAGTCTACACTGAGTATAACAAAGACCTTTATTGAGTATAACAAAGGCCCTGATCGAATACGACAGAGGTCCCCTGATCGAGTACAACAAAGGCCCTTGGATCGAGAAAGGACCTGATCGCGATAATAAAGGCCCCTGATCGAGCAACAGCGGCCCTGATCGAGTATACAAAGTCCCCTGATCGAGTAAACAAAGACCCAAATCGAGTATAACAAAGTCCACTAATTGAGCATAACAAAGCCCCCTCATCGGATATAGAGAAGC
>NW_024732493.1:0-43361 GCF_018991925.1 Homarus americanus | reverse complement strand
CAGACCCGTGGGGTGAGGTCGGGCACCCCTCAGCACCATGACCCGAGTGTGACCGGTCACCCTTCAGTGCCATGAATAGGTGTGAGGGCCGGTCACTCGTTCAGTGCCATGACCCGGCGTGAGGGCCGGTCCGTCCTTCAGTGCCATGGCCGGGGGTGAGGCCAGGCACTCGTTTGGCTCTATGACGGGGTGTGAGGGCCAGCGACCTAGTGCCATGGCCAGGGGTGTGACGGCCGGACACCCCTTCAGTACCATGACCCGGGTGTGAATGGGCACCCTTCAATGACATGACAGGGCGTCAGGGCAGGACACCCTTCAGTGCCATGGCCGGGGTGTAGTGCCAGGCACCTTCAGCACCGTACCCAGAGTGTTAGGGCGGGCTCGATTTCAGTGCCAGAAATCAGGGTCTGAGGGCCCGGGCACCCATCAACACCATGACCCAGGATGTGATGGCCGGGAACACATCAACCCCCATGACCCCGGGTGTGAGGCCAGGCACCCTCAGGCACCTTGACCCGAGTGTGAGGCCGGGCACCCCTTCAGTGCCAGGAATCCGAGTGTGATGGGCAAGACCCCACAGCACCATGACCCAGGTGTGAGCCCAGGCACTTCCAGTACCATGACCCGGGTGTGGTGCTTCCAGTGACGCCAGACGGTGTGGGCAGGCACCCCTCCAACACCATGACCCGGGGTGTAAGGGCCGAGAACCACTAACCCCATGATCCGTGGTGTGAGGCGGACACACGGTCCATGACCCAGGGTGTGAGGCCGTACACCCACTTCATCACGACCCGGTGTGAGGCCCGGACCCCACGTGCATGAATCCGGGGTGTGGCCAGGCACCCCTTCGCACCATGACCCAGGGTGAGAGGCCAGAAACCCCAGTGCCGTGACCCAGGGAGTGTGAGGCCAGGCACCTTCATTGACATGACCCGGGTGTGAGGCCCGGGCATTCTCCAACACCATGACTCGAGGTGTACGGCCAGGAACGCGTCACCATGATCCATCAGTGTGAGGCCAGAGCACCTGGGTCATGACCCAGGGGTGTAAGGCCGTTCACCCCTTCAGTGCCAATGACCAGGGGTGTGAGGCCAGGCACCCCTCAGTGTGAGAGCAAGTGTGAGGTTGAGCACCTTTCAGTCCGATAAACAGGGTGAGCCAGAGCACCCACAGTGCTGTGAACACGGGTGCAGGGAATGCACCCCGCCTAGTGACATGACCCAGGGCATCCAGAGGCTGGACACCTTCAGTGCCATGGCCGGGGTGTAGGGCCAGGCATACCTTCAGTGCCATGGCCCAGGGGTGTGACGGCAGAGCACCACTTCAATGCCATGACCCAGGGTGTGAGGGCCGTGCCCCTTCAGTGACATGACCCAGGGCGTCAGGGCTGGACCCCTTCAGTGCCATGAGCCGGGGTGTGAGTGCCAGGCACCCCTTCAGCACCTTACCAGAGTGTTAGGGCTGGGCTCGATTTCAATGCCAGAATCAGGGGGGAGGGCCGGACCCCATCAGCACCATGACCCGGAGTGTGATGGCCAACCATAACCCATGACCCGGGGTGTGAGACAGGCACCTCAGGCACTATGACCCGGTGAGGGCGGGCACCCCAGTCCATGAATGGGTGTAGCCAGGCACCCCCAGCACCATGACCCTGGGTGTGAGGCCGTGAACCCTTCAGTGACATATTGGGCTGTGAGGACCAGCACCCTGGTGACAGACCCAGGGTGAGATGGGCACCCTCCATCACCATGACCCAGAGTCTAAGTGCCAGGCACCCCTTCAGTATCATGACCCAGGGTATGGTGCAGCACCCATACATGCTTTGAAAAGTGTGTTCAGGCACCCCTTCCCTTGACCCGGGGTGTCGGGCCAGGCACCCCTCCAGCACCATGGCCAGGGGTGTGAGCGCCGGGCACCCCTCAAAGTGACATGAGCCGGGGGTGTGGGGCAGGGCACCCCTACAGTATTATGAACCGGGGTGTGAGGGCGGGCACCCCTCTTCACATGACCCGGGGTGTAAGGGCCAGGCACCCCAGTAGCACCACTGACCGGGGTGTGAGGGCAGGGCACCTTCAGAATACCATGACCCGAAGGTGTGAGGCAGGCACCCTTTCAGTTAATACCGGGGGTGTGGAGCTCGGCACCCTTCATTGACATAACCCGGGATGATGGCCAGGCACCCTCAGTGACATGACCAGGGGTGTGGGACCAGGCACCCCTCAGCACCATGACCTGGGATGGGGCCGGGCACCCTTTCAAGTAACATGACCCGGGGTGTGAGGGCAGGGCACCCCTCCACCATGACCCGGGGTGTGAGGGCCAGGAACCTTCAGTGCCATGACCCGTGGTGTGGGCGGGCACCCTCCAGCACCATGACCCGGGGTGTGAGGGCAGGAACCCCGTGCCATGACCCGGGGTGTGAGGGCCAGGCACCCCTTCAATGGCTATGACCCGGGGTTTGGGGGCCGGACACCCTTTCAGTGACATGACCCGGGGTGTGGGGTTCGAGACACCTCCAGCTCCATGACCCGGGGTGTGAGGTTCGGGCACCTTCAGTGCCATGAGCCGAGGTGAGGCGGGCACCCCTTCAGCACCATGATCCGGTGTTAGGGACGAGCTCGATTTCAGTGCCAGAACCGGGGTGTGAGGGCAGACACCCATCAGCACCATAACCGGGGTGTGAGGTTAAGACACATTCAGACATATGACCGGGGTGTGAGGGTTCAGCACACCTCCAGCACCATGACCGCGGGCTGTGAGGTTCGGGCACACCTTCAATGACATGACCGGGGTGTGAGGGCGGGCACCCCGCTAGTGACATGACCGGGGTGGAGGGCCAAAGGCACCCTCAGACACCATGACCCGGGTTTTGGTTCGGGGACCTTTTCAGTGCCATGAATCAGGGTGTGAAAGCCGAGCATCATCAGCACCATGATCCGGTGTGGGCCAGGCACCCTGCAGTGCCGCGCCCTGGGTGTGAGGACGGGCACCCTCACCACCATGACCCAGGGTGTGAGGCCAGGAACCATTTCAACCCCATGACCCGTGGTGTGAGGCTGGGGCACCCCTTTAGGTCCATGACCTGGGGTGTGAGGCCGTGCCTCAGTGCCATGACCGGGGTGTGAGGGCTGGGCACTTCAGTGTCATGAACCGGGGTGTGAGGCCCGGCACCCTTTCAGTGCCATGAAACGGTGTGAGGTCCACCCCTACAGTGCTACGAACTGGGGTGTGAGGGCAGGCACCCCCCTTCACATGACCCAGGGTGTGGTCAGTCACCAATTCAGTGAAATGAATCGAGGTGTGAGGGCCAGGCACCCCTTCAGCACGTACCCAGAGTGTTATGGCCGGGCTCGATTTAGAGCCCAGAATCAGGGGTGAGAGGGCCGAACCCCATCCTCATGACCCAGGGGTGTGATGGCAGGGAACCACTTCAACCCCATGACCCGGGTGTGAGGGCCGGGCACCCTCAGGCAATGACCCGAGGTGAGGGCCAGACACCCCTTCAGTGCCAATGACCTGGGTTGTGAGGCTGACCCCTTCAGTGACATGACCCGGGGTGTAAGGGCGGGAACCGCTTCAACCCCATGATCCGTGGTGAGGCGGACACCCTTTAGGTCCATGACCTGTGAGGGGCTGCACCCTTAAGTGCCATGACCCGGGTGAGGAAAGGGACCCTTCAGTGCTCGAATCGGGGTGTGAAAGCCGGCACCCTTCAGCACCATGACCCGGGGTGTGAGGCCAGGCACCCCTTCAGTGCCGTGACCCGGGGTGTGAGGGCCGGGAACCGCGTCAACCCCATGATCCGTGGTGTGAAGGCTGGCACCCCTTTAGGTCCATGACCTAGTGTGAGGGCTGTCCACCCTTTCAGTGCCATGACCCGGGTGTGAGGGCCGGGCACCTTTCAGTGCGAAACGGGTGAGGGCTGGCACCCTTTCAGTGCGATAAACGGGGTGTGAAGGCCGGCACCCCTTCAGTGCTATGAATAGGTTTGTGAGGGCCGGGCACCCTTCAGTGACCATGACCATGTTAGGGCTGCAACCCAGGGTCCATCACCCGGGGTGAGGGCCATGCACCCCTTTAGGTCCATGACCCGTGAGGGCCGTGAACCCCTTCAGTGACATGACCCGTGGTGTGAGGGCTGGGCACCCCTTAGTGACATGACCCAGGGTGTGAGGGCCGGGCACCCCTCCAGCACCATGACCCGGAGGTGAGGGCTGGGCACCCATCGGTGTCATGAACCAGGGTGTGAGGGCCGGGCACCTTTCAGTGCCATGAATCGCGGGTGAAGGCCAGCACCCCTACAGTGCTAATGAACCGGGGTGGGGCCGGCGGTCACCCCTTCAGTGCCATGAATAGGGGTGTGAGGCCGGGCACCCCTTCAGTGACATGACCCTGGGCAGCAGGGCCGCAACCTGTCAGTGCCATGAGCTGATGTGAGGGCCGCACCCTTTAGTGCCATGAACGGTGTGAGGGCGGCACCCCTACAGAGCTATGAACCAGAGTGTGAGGGGCGGGCAACCCATTCACATGACACGGGTGTGAGGGCCGGCACCTCAGTGCCATGACCCGGGGTATGAGGGCCGGGCACCAGAGCTATGACCCGGTGTGAGGGCCGGGCATTTTTCAGTGATATGACCCTGTGTGAGGGCCAGGCACCCCTTCATGATATGACCCGGGGTGAGGGCGGGCACTCATTCAGTGCCATGACCCAGGGTGTGAGGGCTGGTCCTCCTTCAGTGCCATGACCCGGGAGGAGAGGCCGGCACCTGCTTAGCCTATGACCAGTGTGTGAGGGCCGCATACCTTCAGTGCCATTACCCGGGTGTGAGGCCAGTCACCCTTCAGTGCCATGACCCGGGGTGTGAGGGCCGGTCCCTCCTTCAGTGCCATGACCCGGGAGGAGAGGGCAGGCACTCGTTTAGCTCTATGACCAGGGGTGGAGCGACGGGCATACCTTCAGTGCCATGGCCAGGGTGACGGCCGGGCACCGCTTCCAGTGCCATGACCCGGGGTGAGGGGCCGGGCACCCCTTCAGTGTCAGGAACCGTGTGAGGGCCGGGCACCCTTTCAATGCCATGGAACGGGGAAGTGAGGTCCGGGCACCTGACAGTGCTGCGAACTGGGGTGAGGGCCGGGCATTTTTCCAGTGATATGACCCGGTGGGTGAGGGCCAGGCACTCTGTTTAGCTCTATGACCACGGTGAAGGCTGGGCATACCTTCAGTGCCACATGGCCAGGGGTGTGACGGCCGGGCACCGCTTCAGTGCGACCCGGGGTGTGAGGGCCGGGCACCCCTTCAGTGACATGAACCATGGCGTCAGGGGGACACCCCTATGCCATGAGCCGGGGTGTGAGGCCGGGCACCCCTTTAGTGCTGGGAGAGGGGTGGAGGCCCGGGCACCCCAACAAAGCTATGAACCGGGTGTGAGGGCCGAGCACCTATTCAGTGCTGACCTGGGGTGAGGGCCTGGCACCCTTTCAGTGCCATGAATCGGGGTGTGATGGCCGGGCACCCCTTCAGCTCCATGACCCGTGGTGTGAGGACTGAACCGCCTAACCCCATTAACCGGGGTGAGGGCTGAGCACCCTGTAGGTCCATGACCCATGGTGTGAGGTCCAGGAACCACTTCAACCCCATGACCCAGGGTGTGAGTCCGGGCACCCCTTTAGGTCCATGACCGGGGGTGAAGGCCGTGCACTTTTCAGTGACATGACCCGGGGTGTGAGGGCCGGGCACTTTAGTGACATGACCCGGGGTATGAGGGCAGGCACCCTCCAGCACCATGACCCGGGGTGAGGGCCTGGCACCCTTCAGTGCCATGACCCGGGGGTGTGAGGGCTGGCACCCCTTCAGTGTCATGAACCGTGACGGCCGGGCTCCCTTCAGTGCCATGACCCGGGGTGTGAGGCCTGGCACCCCTTCAGTGACATGACCGGGGTTTGAGGGCCGGGCAACCTTTCAGTGTCATGACCGGGGTGTGAGGGCCGGGCACTCCTTTATTGACATGACCCGGGGTATGAGGGGCGGGCACCCCTTCACTTGAGCCCGGGTGTCAGGGCCGGGCATCCCTCCAGCACCATGACCCGGGGTGGAGCGCCGGGCACCCCCATAAGTGACATGAGCTGGGGTGGGGGCAGGACACCCCTACAGTGTTATGAACCGGGGTGTGAGGGCCGGGCACCTTCACATGACCCGGGGTGAAGGGCCAGGCACCCCATTAGCACCATGACCCGGGTGTGAGGGCGGGGCACCCCTTCAGTACCATGACCCGGGGTGTGAGGGCCAGGCACCCCTTCAGTGAAATCACCGGGGTGTGAGGGGGCACCCCTTAATTGACATGACCGGGATGAGGGCAGGCACCAGTGACATGACCCGGGGTGTGAGGGCCGGGCACCTCCAGAACCATGGCTCGGGGTGTGAGGGCCTGGAACTCCTTCAGTGCCATGACCCGATGAGGTCTAGGCACCCTTCAGTGACATGACCCGGGGTGTGAAGGCCGGGCACCCTCCAGCACCATGACCCGGGGTATAGGGGCCGGGCACCCTTTAGTGCTATGACTCGGGGTGTGAGGGCCGGGCACCACTTAGGTACATGACCTGGGTGTGAGGGGTCAGGCAGCACCCCTTCAGAGACATGACCGGGGTGTGATGGCCGGGCACCTTTTCAGTGCCATGACCTGGGGTGTGAGGCTGGCACCCATTCAGTGCCATGAATCGTGGTGTGATGGCCGAGCACCCCTTCACTTCCATGACCCGTGGTGTGAAGACCAGGAACCCCAACCCCATGACCCAGGGTGTGAGGTCCGGGCACTTTAGGTCCATGACCCGGGGTGTGAGGGCCGTGCACCCCTTTAGTGACATGACCCGTGGTATGAGGGCGGCACCTCCAGCACCATGACCCGGGGTGTGAGGGCCTGTCACCCCTCCAGCACCATGACCGGGGTGTGAGGCGCCGGGCACCCCTTAAGTGACATGAGCCGGGGTGTGGGGGCAGGGCACCCCTACAGTGTTATGAACTGGGGTGAGGGCCGGGCACCCTTCAGTGATATGACCGGGGTTTGAGGGCCGACACCCTTTCAGTGACATAACCCGGGGTGTGAGGTTCGGGCACACCCCAGCACCATGACCGGGGTCTGAGGTCCGGGCACACCTTCTGATGCCATAACCGGGTGTGAGGGCAGGCACCCCTTCAGTGACATGACCCGGGTTTGAGGGCCAGACACCCTTTCAGTGGCATAACCCGGGGTGTGAGGTCCGGGCACACCCAGCACCATGACCCGGGGTGTGAGGTCCGGGCACACCTCAGTGCCATAACCCACGTGTGTGAGGACCTGCACCCCTTCAGCACCATGATCCAGGGTGTAGGGCCGGGCTCGATTCAGTGAGAATCAGGGTGTGAGGCCGGGCACCCCATCAACTGCACATAACCCCGGGTGAGGGGCCGGGAACAGCTGCAACCCCATGTCGGGGTGTGAAGGCCGGGCTCCCCTACAGTGCTGCAAACCGGGGTGTGAAGGCCGGGCACCCCTTCACATGACCCGGGGTGTGAGGGCCGGGAACCGCTTCAATCCCATGACCCGTGGGGTGAGGGCCGGTCACCCCTTTAGGTCCATGACCCTGGGTGTGAGGGCCGTGCACCCTTCCAGTGCCATGACCCGGCGTGTGAGGGCCGGGCACCCCTTCAGTGTCATGAAACGGGGTGTGAGGGCCGGTCCCTCCTCAGTGCCATGACCCGGGAGGAGAGGGCCGGGCACTCGTTTAGCTCTATGACCACGGGTGTGAGGGACGGGCATACCTTCAGTGCCATGGCCAGGGATGTGACGGCCGGGCACCGCTTCAGTGCCATGATCCGGGGTGTGAGGGCTGGGCACCCCTTCAGTGACATTACCCAGGGCGTCAGGGCTGGACACCCCTTCAGTGCCATGAGCCGGGGTGTGAGGGCCGGGCACCCCTTAAGTGCCATGAAACGGGGTGGGAGGCCCGGGCACCCCGACAGAGCTATGAACCGGGGTGTGAGGACCTAGCACCTATTCAGTGCCATGACCCGGGGTGTGAGGGCCCGGCACCCTTTCAGTACCATGAATCGGGGTGTGATGGCCGAGCACCCCTTCAGCTCCATGACCCGTGGTGTGAGGACCGGGAACCGCTTCAACCCCATTACCCGGGGTGTGAGGGCCGGGCACCCCTTTAGGTCCATGACCCTGGGTGTGAGGGCCGTGCACCCCTTCAGAGACATGACCCGAGGTGTGATGGCCGGGCACCTTTTCAGTGCCATGACCCGGGGTGTGAGGGCCGGGCACCCATTCAGTGCCATGAATCGTGGTGTGATGGCCGAGCACCCCTTCAGCTCCATGGCCCGTGGTGTGAAGACCAGGAACCGCTTCAACCCCATGACCCAGGGTGTGAGGTCCGGGCACCCCTTTAGGTCCATGACCCGGGGTGTGAGGGCCGTGCACCTCTTCAGTGACATGACCCGGGGTATGAGGGGCGGGCACCCCTCCAGCACCATGACCCGGGGTGTAAGGGCCTGTCACCCCTCGAGCACCATGACCCGGGGTGTGAGCGCCGGGCACCCCATAAGTGACATGAGACGGGGTGTGGGGGCAGGGC
This sequence comes from Homarus americanus, assembly GCF_018991925.1. Taxonomy (NCBI): domain Eukaryota; kingdom Metazoa; phylum Arthropoda; class Malacostraca; order Decapoda; family Nephropidae; genus Homarus; species Homarus americanus. The sequence goes on along the minus strand of NW_024732493.1, from coordinate 34,751 downwards.
ACCCCTACAGTGTTATGAACCGGGGTGTGAGGGCTGGGCACCTCTTCACATGACCCGGGGTGTAAGGGCCAGGCACCTATTGAAGCACCATGACCTGGGTGAGAGCAGGGCACCCTTCAGTACCATGACCCGGGGTGTGAGGGCCAGGCACCTTCAGTGAAATCACCGGGGTGTGAGAGCTGGACACCTTCATTGGACAACAGGGACCCGGGATGAGGGCCGGCACCCCTTCAGTGACATGACCTGGGTGTGAGGGCCAGGAACCTTCAGTGCCATGACCCGGGGTGTGAAGGCCGGGCACCTTCAGTGACATGACCCGGGGTTTGAGGCCGAACACCCTTTCAGTGACATGACCGGTGTGAGGTTCGGGTACACCTCTAGCACCATGACCGGGGTGTAGGGCTGGGCACCCTTTAGATCCATGACCCGGGTGTGAGGGCCGGGAACCGTTTCAACCCCATGACCCATGGTGTGAGGCTGGGCACCGCTTGGTCCATGACCAGGGCGTGAGGGCCGTGCACCCCTTCAGTGCCATGACCCGGGGTGTGAGGCCAGGCACCTTCAGTGTCATGAACCGGGGTGTGATGGCCGAGCACCCCTAGCTCCATGACCCATGGTGTGAACCAGGAACCGCTTCAACCTCATGACCCAGGGTGTGAGGTCCGGGCACCTTAGGTCCATGACCCGGGGTGTAAGGGCGTGCACCTCTTCAATGACCCGGGGTGTAGTGCGGGCACCTTTCAGCACCATGATCCAGGGTGTTAGGGCCGGTCTCGATTTCAGTGAAGAAACCGGGTTGTGAGGCGGGCACCCATCGCACCATAACCGGGGTGTGAGGTTCGGGCACACCTTCAATGACATGACCCAGGGTGTGAGGTTCAGGCACACCTCCAGCACCATGACGGGCTGTAGTTGGGAGCACACCTTCAGCCACATGACCCGGGGTGTGAGGGCCGGGCACCTTAGTGACATGACCCGGGGTGTGAGGGCGGGCACCCCTCAGACACCATGACCCGGGTTTTGGTCAGGGATTTCAGTGCCATGACCCTGGGTGTGAGGATGGGCACCCTCCCACCTGACCCGGGGTGTGAGGGCCGGAACCGTTTCAACCCCATGACCCGTGGTGTGAGGGCTGGGCACCTCTTTGGGTCCATGACCTGGGGTGAGCCGTGCACCTTCAGTGCCATGACCCGGGTGTGAGGCGGGCACCCCTTCAGTGCCATGAATCAGGTGTGAGGTCGGGCACCCTAGTGCTGCAAACTGGGGTGTGAGGGCCAGGCACCTTCACATGACAGGGTGTGAGGGTCCGGCACCACTTCAGTGAAATGAATCAGTGTGAGGGCCAGGCACCCTTCAGCACCATTACCCAGAGTGTTATGGCCGGGCTTGATTTCAGTGCCAAGTCTGGGTGAGAGGGGCCAGAACCCCATCAGCACCATGACCGGGGTGTGATGGCGGGAACACACCTGCAATGACCGGGGTGTGAGCCAGACACCCTTCAATGCCATGACCCGGGGGTGTGAGCCGGGCACCCTTCAGTGACATGAACCGGGGTGTGAGGGCCGGGCACCACTCCGCACCATGACCCGGGGTGTAAGGGCCGGAACCGCTTAACCCCATGATCCCGTGGTGTGAGGGCGGACACCTTGGGTCCACTGACCCGGGGTGTGAGGCCGTGCACCCCTTTAAGTGCCATGACCCAGGGTGTGAGAAGGGACCCTTTCAGTTCCATGAATCCAGGGGTGTGGCCGGGCACCCTTCAGCACCATGACCCCGGGTGTGGGCAGGCACCCTTCAGTGCCGTGACCCGGGGTGTGAGGGCCGGGCACCCCTTCAGTGACATGGGGGTGTGAGGGCGGGCATTTTCCAGCACCATGACCGGGTGTGAGGGCGGGAACCGCGTCAGCCCATGATCCGTGGTGTGAGGGCCAGGCACCCCTTTAGGTCCATGACCTGCTGGGGTGTGAGGGTCGTCACCCTTTCAGTGCCATGACCCGCAGGGCCGGGCACCCTTTCAGTGTCATGAAACGGGGTGTGAGGGCTGGGCACCTTCAGTGATGAAAACGGGGTGTGAAGGCCGTGCACCCCTTCAGTGCCAGAATAGGGTGGAGGCTGGCAACTCCTTCAGTGACATGACCCGGGGCGTCAGGCCGGGCAACCCCTTTAGGTCCATGACCCGGGTGAGGGGCCATGCACCCCCCTTTAGGTCCATGACCCGGGGTGTGAGGCCAGAACCCCTTCAGTGACATGACCTGGGTGAGGGGCTGGCACTTTAGTAGGACATGACCCAGGGTGTGAGGGTCAAGCACCCTCCAGCACCATGACCCGGAGTGGGAGGGCCGGGCACCCCTTCCGTGTCAGCGAAACCGGGGTGTGAGGCTGGGCACCCTTCAGTGCCATGAATCGTGAAAGAGGCCGGTCACCCTTCAGTGCCATGACCCGGGGTGTGAGGGCCGGTCCCTCCTTCAGTGCTATGACCGAGGAGGAGAGGGCCGGGTACCTGTTTAGCTCTGGCGACCAGGGGTATGAGGGACGGGCATACCTTCAGTGCCATGGTGGCCAGGGTGTGACGGCCGGCACCGCTTCAGTGCCATGACCCGGGGTGTGAGGGCCGGGCGCACCCCCTTCAGTGACATGACCCAGGGCGTTTCAGGGCCGACACCCTTTCCAGTGCCATGAGCCGGGGTGTGAGGGCCGGTCCTCCTTCCAGTGCCACAGACCCGAGGAGAGGGCCGTAGCACCTCGTTTAGCTCTATGACCAGGGGTGTGAGGGACGGGCATACCTTCAGGCGCCATGGCCAGGGGTGACGGCCGGGCACCGCTCAGTGCCATGACCCGGGTGTGAGGGCTGGGCACCCCTTCAGTGACATGACCCAGGGCGTCAGGCCGGACACCCCCTCCAGCGCTATGAGCCGGGGTGAGGGCGCCGGCACCCTTTGCGCCAGTGAAACGGGTGGAGGCCTGGCACCCCGACAGCTATGAACGGGGTGGAGGACCCAGCACCTATTCAGTGCCATGACCTGGGTGTGAGGGCCTGGCACTTTTCTTGTGCCGCGAATCGGGGTGTGATGGCCGAGCACCCTTCAGCTCCATGACCGGTGGTGTGAGGACCGATTCGCTTCAACTCATTACCCGGGGTGTGAGGGCCGGGAAACCCTTTTAGGTCCATGACCTGGGTGTGAGGGCTGTGCACCCTTCAGACATGGTGTGATGGCAGGGGCACCTTTCAGCGCGATCCGGGGTGTGAGGGCTGGGCACTCCATTCAGTGCCATGACCGTGGTGGGTGATGGCCGAGCACCCCTTCAGCTCCATGACCCGTGGTGTGAAGACCAGGAACCGCTACAACCTCATGACCCAGGGTGTGAGGTCCGGGCACTTTAGGTCCATGACCCGTGTATGCCGTGCACCTCTTCAATGACATGACTCCGTGAGGGCCGGGCACCTTTAGTTGGCATGACCCGGGGTATGAGGGGCGGGCACCCTCCAGCAATTCATGACCCGGGGTGTGAGGGCCTGTCACCCTCCAGCACCATGACCCGTGTGAGCGCTGGCACCCCATAAGTGACATGGAGCCGGGTGTGGGGCAGGGCACCCTTCAGTGTTATGAACCGGGGCAGGAGGCCAGGCACCTCTTCACATACCCTGGGTAAGGGCCAGGCACCCCTTCAGTGAAATCACTACTGTGGAGAGCTGGGCCCTTCATTGGACAGGGACCTGGGATGAGGGCTGCACCCTCAGTGACATGACCCGGGTGAGGGCCGGGCACCCTCCAGAACCATGACCTGGGTGAGTACCGGAACCTTCAGTGCCATGACCTCGGGTGTGAACGCCGGGCACCCTTTCAGTGACATGACCCGGGTTTGGAGGGCCGAACACTTTTCAGTGACATGACCTGGTGTGAGGCGTCTGCACACCTTCTAGCACCATGACCTGGGTGTAAGGCTGGCACCTTTTAGATCCAGACCGAGGTGTGAGGGCTGGGAACTGTTTCAACCCCATGACTCATGGTGTGAGGGGTTGGCACCCTTAGGTCCACATAACCCGTGGTGTGAGGTTCGGGCACACCTTCAATGACATGACCCGGGGTGTGAGGGACGGGCACCCCTCCAGCACCATGACCCGGGGTGTGAGGGCCGGGAACCGTTTCAACCCCATGACCCGTGGTGTGAGGGCTGGGCACCCCTTTAGGTCCATGACCTGGGGTGTGAGGGCCGTGCACCCCATCAGTGCCATGACCCGGGGTGTGAGGGCCGGGCACCCCATCAGTGTCATGAACCGGGGTGTGAGGGCCCGGCACCCTTTCAGTGCCATGAAACGGGGTGTGAGGTCCGGGCACCCCTACAGTGCTGCAAACTGGGGTGTGAGGGCCGGGCACCCCTTCACATGACCCGGGGTGTGAGGGTCCGGCACCACTTCAGTGAAATGAATCGGGGTGTGAGGGCCGGGCACCCCTTCAGCACCATTACCCAGAGTGTTAGGGCCGGGCTCGATTTCAGTGCCAAAAATAGGGGTGTGAGGGCCGGGCACCCCATCAGCACCATGACCCGGGGTGTGATGGCCGGGAATCGCTTCAACCCCATGACCCGGGGTGTGAGGGCCGGGCACCCCTCAGGCACCATGACCCGAGGTGTGAGGGCCGGGCACCCCTTCAGTGCCATAAATCGGGGTGTGAAAGCCGGGAACCCCTCCAGCACCATGACCCGAGGTGTGAGCGCCGGGCACCCCATAAGTGACATGAGCCGGGGTGTGGGGGCAGGGCACCCCTACAGTGTTATGAACCGGGGTGTGAGGGCCGGGCACCTCTTCACATGACCTGGGGTGTAAGGGCCAGGCACCCCATTAGCACTATGACCCGGGGTGTGAGGGCGGGGCACTCCTTCAGTACCATGACCCGGGGTGTGAGGGCCAGGCACCCCTTCAGTGAAATCACCGGGGGTGTGAGAGCTGGGCACCCCTTAATTGACATGACCCGGGATGAGGGCCGGGCACCCCTTCAGTGTCATGAACCGGGGTGTGAGGGCCGGGTACCTTTTCAATACCATGAAACGGGGTATGAGGTCCGGGCACCCCTACAGTGCTGCGAACTGGGGTGTGAGGGCCGGGCACCCTCCAGCACCATGACCCGGGGTGTGAGGGCCGGGAACCCCTTCTTCAGTGTCATGACCCGGTGAGGGCCGGGCACCCTCCTCCAGCACCATGACCTGGGGTGTGAGGCCGGGAACCACTTCAGTTATGACCTGGGTGTGAGGGCCGGGCACCCTCAATGACATGACCCGGGTTTGAGGGCTGGACACCCTCAGTGACATGACCCAGGGTGTGAGCCAGGCACCCATTCAGTGCCATAGATAATCGTGTGATGGCCGAGCACCCCTTCAGCTCCATGACCCGTGGGTGTGAAGACCAGGAACCGCTTAACCCCATGACCCAGGATGTGAGGTCCAGGCACCTTTGGGTCCATGACCCGGGGTGTGAGGGCCGTGCACCTTAGTGACATGACCCCGTGGTATGAGGGGCGGGCACCCCCCAGCACCATGACCCGGGTGTGAGGGCCTGTCACCCCTCAGCACCATGACCCGGGGTGTGGCGCCTGTCACCCCTCCAGCACCATGACCCGGGGTGTGACGCCTGTCACCCCTCCAGCACCATGACCCGGGGTGTGAGCGCCAGGCACCCCTTAGGTCCATGACCCGGGTGTGAGGCCGTGCACCCCTTTAAGTGACATGACCCGGGGAGGGTGTGAGGAGGGACCCTTTCAGTGCCATGAATCGGGGTGTGAAAGCCGGGCACCCTTCAGCACCATGACCCCGGGTGTGAGGGCAGGCACCCCTTCAGTGCCGTGACCCGGGGTGAGGGCCGGGCACCCCTTCAGTGACATGACCCAGGGGTGTGAGGCGGGCATTTTCAGCACCATGACCCGGGGTGTGAGGGCGAAACGCGTCAACCCCATGATCCGTGGTGTGAGGCAGGCACCCTTTAGGTCCATGACCTGGGGTGAGGGCCGTTCACCCTTTCAGTGCCATGACCCGGGGTGTGAGGGCGGGCACCCTTTCAGTGTCATGAAACGGGGTGTGAGGCCGGGCACCCTTTCAGTGCGATGAGCAGGGTGTGAAGCCGTGCCCCCTTCAGTGCCATGAATAGGGGTGTGAGGGCCGGGCACCCTTCAGTGACATGACCCGGGGCGTCAGGGCGGGCAACCCTTTAGGTCCATGACCGGGGTGTGAGGCCATGCACCCTGGGTCCATGACCGGGGTGTGACCGTGAACCCCTTCAGTGACATGACCCGGGGTGTGAGGGCCGGGCACCCTGACATGACCCAGGGTGTGAGGCCGGGCACCCTCAGCACCATGACCCGGAGTGTGAGGGCCAGGCACCCCTTCGGTGTCATGAACCGGGGTGTGAGCTGGGCACCCTTTCAGTGCCATGAATCGTGGTGTGAGGGCCGGTCACTCCTTCAGTGCCATGACCCGGGGTGTGAGGAGGGGCCGGTCCCTCCTTCAGTGCCATGACCGAGGAGGAGAGGGCCGGGCACTCGTTTAGCTCTATGACCAGGGGTATGAGGGACGAGGCATACCTTCAGTGCCATGGCCAGGGTGTGACGGCCGGGCACCGCTTCAGTGCCATGACCCGAAGGGTGTGAGGCCAGGCACCCCTTCCAGTGGCTTGCTGGCCCAGGGCGTCAGGGCGGACACCCCTTCAGTGCCATGAGCCGGGGTGTGAGGCCGGTCCCTCCTTCAGTGCCATGACCCGGGAGGAAGGCCGAACTCGTTTAGCTCTATGACCAGGGGTGTGAGGACAGGCATACCTTCAGTGCCATGGCCAGGGGTGTGGCCGGGCACCGCTGGTCTGCCATGACCCGGGTGTGAGGGCCAGGCACCCCTTCAGTGACATGACCCAGGGCGTCAGGGCCGGACACCTCCAGTGCCATGAGCCCAGGGGTGTGAGGCCGGGCACCCCTTAGGGTGCCATGAGGCAAATTTGGAGGCCCAGGCACCCGACAGAGCTATGAACCGGGGTGTGAGGACCTAGCACCTATTCCAGTGCCCGCTGACCCAGGGTGTGAGGCAGCACTCAGTGCATGAATCCCCGGGGGTGCTTGATGGCCGAGCACCCCTTCAGCTCCATGACCGGTGGTGTGAGGACCGGATTCACTTCAACCCCATTACCGGGGTGTGAGGCAGGAAGGCCTTTAGGTCCATGACCACAGGTGTGAGGGCCCGATGCAGCTAGAGATTTATGACCCGGGGTGTGATGGCAGGGGCACCTTTCAGTGCCATGATCGGGGAGTGTGAGGCCAGGCACCCATTCAGTGCGATGAATCGTGGTGTGATGGCCAGGCACCCCTTCCTCCATGACCCCGTGGTGTGAAGACCAGGAACACTACAAACCTCATGACCCAGGGTGGCAGGTCAGGCACCCAGGTCCATGACCCGGGGTGTAAGGGCCGTGCACCTCTTCAATGACATGACCCGGGGTGTGAGGGCAGGCACCTCTTTGAATTACACACTTGACCCGAGGTATGAGGGGGCAGGCACCCCCTCCCAGCACCATAGGCCCGGGGTGTGAGGGCCTGTCCACCCCTCCAGCACCATGACCCGGGGTGTGAGCGCCAGGCACCCATAGAAGTGACATGAGCCAGGGTGTGGGGGCAGGGCACCTTCAGTGTTATGAACCGGGTGTGAGGGCCAGGCACACTCTTCACATGACCCGGGGTGTAAGGGCCAGGCACCCCTTCAGTGAAATCACCGGGGGTGTGAGGCTGGGCACCCCTTCATTGACAGGACCAGGATGAGGGCCGGGCACCCCTTTCAGTGACATGACCCGGGAGTGTGGCCAGGCACCCCTCCAGAACCATGACCCAGGGTGTGAGGGCCGGAACCCCTTCAGTGCCATGACCCGGGGTGTGAGGGCAGGCACCCAGCCAGTGACATGACCAGGTTTGAGGCCGAGACTACCCTTTCAGTGACATGACCGAGGTGTGAGGTTCGGGTACACCTCTGCTATGACCCGGAGTGTAAAGTGGGCACCCCTTTAGATCCATGACCCAGGTGTGAGGGCCAGGAACCGTTTCAACCCATGACCCATGAGGTGTGAGGCTGGGCACCCCAGGTCCATGACCCAGGGGTGTGAGGCCGTGCACCCCTTCAGTGCCATGACCCGGGGTGTGAGGGCCAGGGCACCCCTTCAGTGTCATGAACCAGGGGTGTGAAGACCAGGCACCCACTCAATACTCCAGGAGTATGAGGTCAGGCACCGGTGCTGCGGGCACTGGGGTGTGAGACCGGGCACTTCACATGACCGGGGTGTGAGGGTCGGCCACTTCAGTGAAATAATCGGGGTGTGAGGGCCGGGAACCCCTTGAGCACCATTGCAGTATTAAGGCCGGGCTCGATTTCAGTGCAGAATCGGGAGGTGTTGAGGCCGGGCACCCCATCCAGCACCATGAACCGGGGTGTGATGAGTAGGGAACACTTCAACCTCATGACCCAGGGTGTGAGGGCCGGGCATCCCTCAAGCACCATGACCCGAGGTGTGAGGCCAGGCACCCCTTTAGGTCATGACCCAGGGTGTGAGGCCAGTGCCACCCAAATGCCATGACCGGGGTGAGGGCAGGGGACCGCACTAAGTGCCATGAATGGGGTGTGAAAGCCAGGCACCCCTTCGGCACCATGACACGAGGTGTGATGGCCAGGCACCCCTTCAGTGCCTTGACCCGGGGTGTGAGGCCAGGCACCCCTTCAGTGCCGTGACCCGGGGTGTGAGGCCGGGCACCCTCCAGCAGAGGCGGGGTGTGAGGGCCGGGGAACGCGTCAACCCAATGACCCGTGGTGTGAGGGCCAGGCACCCCTTTAGGTCCATGACGGGGTGTGAGGGCCGTGCACCCTTTCAGTGCAGCCCGGTGTGTGAGGGCCAGGCACCTTTCAGTCGCGATGAGAACAGGGGTGTGAAGGCCAGGCACCCCAGTGTGAACCGGGGTGTGAGGGCCAGGCACCCCTTCAGTGACATGACCAGGAGTCAGGGCCGGGCAACCCCTTAGGTCCATGACCCGGGTGTGAGCCGTGCACCTTTAGGTCCATGACCCGGGTGTGAGGGCCGTGAACCTTCAGTGACATGACCTGGGGTTTGAGGCTGGGCACCTTTTAGTGACATGACCCTGGATGTGAGGGCGGGCACCCTCCAGCACCATGACCCAGGTGTGAGGCCAGGCACCTTCAGTGTCATGAACCGGGGTGTGAGGCAGGGCACCTTTCAGTGCCATGAATCGGGGTGTGAAGGCCGGGCACCCCTAAGGTGCTGTGAACCAGGGTGTGAGCCGGTCACCCCTTCAGTGCCATGAATAAAGGGTGTGAGGCCAGGCACCCCTTCAGTGTCAAAAACCAGGGGGTGTGAGGGCAGGGCACACTTTCCAGTGCCATGAATCCGGGGTGTGAGGCGGGCACCCCTACAGTGCTGTGAACCGGGGTGTGAGACCAGGCACCTTAGTGCCATGAAATGGGGTGTAGAGAGCACCCCTACAGGCTATGAACCAGAGTGTGAGCCGGGCACCTTCACATGATCACAGTGTGAGACAGCACCTTTTCAGTGCCATGACCCGGGGTATGAGGGCCAGGCACGCCTTCAGGCTATGACCCGGGGTGTGAGGGCGGGCATTTTTTGAAGTGATATGACCCGGTGGGTGAGGGCCAGGCACTCGTTTAGCTCTATGACCACGGGTGTGAGGCTGGGCATACCTTCAGTGACATGAACCATGGCGTCAGGCGGACACCCCTTCAGTGCCATGACCAGGGGTGAGCCAGGCACGCTAGTGCCATGAAACGGGGTGTGATGGCAGGCACCTTCAGCTCCATGACCCGTGGTGTGAGGACGGGAACCTTCAACCCCATTAACCGGGGTGTGAGGCCGGAGCACCCCTTTGAGTCCATGACCCATGGTGTGAGGACCAGGAACCACTTCAACCCCATGACCCAGGGTGTGAGGTCCAGGCACCCTTTAGGTCCATGACCCGGGGTGTGAGCGTGCACCCTTTAAATGCCATGACCCAGGGTGTGGGGCCGGGACCCTTTCAGTGCCATGAATCGTGGTGTGGCCGGGCACCCCTTCGGCACCATGACACAGGGGTGTGATGTGGGCACCCCTTCAGTGCCTTGACCCAGGGTGTGAGGGCCAGGCACCCTTCAGTGCCGTGACCAGGGGTGTGAGGGCAGGCACCCCTCCAGCACAATGACCGGGGTGTGAGGGCCGGGAACCGAATCAACCCCATGACCCGTGGTGTGAGGGCCAGGCACCCTTGGGTCCATGACCCGGTGTGAGGCCGTGCACCCTCAGTGCCAGCCGGTGTGTGAGGCCGGGCACCCTTTCAAGTGCGATGAAGCGGGGTGTGAAGGCCAGGCACCCGTGCGTGAACCGGGTGTGGCGTCCCCTTCAGTGCCATGAATAAGGGTGTGAGGGCTGGGCACCCCTTCAGTGTCAGAACCGGGGTGTGAGGGCAGGCACACTTTCAGTGCCATGAATCGGGGTGTGAAGGCCAGGCACCCGTGCTGTGAACCGGGGGTGTGAGAGCCGGGCACCCCTCTAGTGCCATGAGCAGGGGTGTGAGGGCGGGGCACTACAGTGCTATGAACCAGAGTGTGAGGGCCAGGCACCCCTTCACATGATATGGGGTGTGAGAGACAGGCACCTTTTCAGTGCAATGACCGGGGAGTATGAGGGCCAGGCACGCCTTCAGACTATGACCCGGGGTGTGAGGGCCCTGCTCAGTGATATGACCCCGGTGGGTGAGGCCAGGCACTCGTTTTGCCTATGACCACGGGTGTGAGGGCTGGGCATACCTTCAGTGCCATGGCCAGGGTGTGACGGCCGGGCACCGCTGGTGCCATGACCCGGGGTGTGAGACGGGGCACCCAGTGACATGAACCATGGCGTCGGGGCGGACACCCTTAAGTGCCATGAGCCAGGGTGTGAGCCAGGCACCCAAGTGCCATGAAACAGGGGTGGAGGCGGGCACTAACAGAGCTGAACCGGTGTGAGGGCGAGCACCTATTCAGTGCCATGACCGGGGTGTGGGCCGGGCACCCTCAGTGCCATGAATCGGTGTTGATGGCCAGGCACCCTTCAGCTCCATGACCCGTGGTGAGGACCGGGAACCGCTTCAACCCCGTAACCCGGGGTGTGAGGCAGAACCCTTTAGGTCCATGACCCATGGTGTGAAGTCAGGAACCACTTCAACCCCATGACCCAGGGTGTGAGGTCAGGCTACCCAGTCCATGACCTGGGTGTGAGGGCCGTGCACCTTCAGTGACATGACCCGGGGTGTGAGGGCCAGGCACTCCTTTAGTGACATGACCCAGGGGCAGGCACCCCTGCAGCACCATGACCCAGGGTGTGAGGCCTGTCCTCCTTCAGTGCCATGACCCGGGGTGTGAGGGCCGGGCACCTTCAGTGTCATGAACAGGGTGTGACAGCCGGGCTCCCCTTCAGTGCCATGACCCAGGGTGTGAGGCCTGGCACCTTCAGTGACATGACCTGGGGTTTGAGGCCAGGGCAACCTTTCAGTGTCATGACCAGGGGTGTGAGGGCGGGCACTCCCCTTATTGACATGACCGGGTATGAGGGACACCCTTCACTTGAGCCAGGTGTCAGGCCAGGCATCCCTCAGTACCATGACCCCGGGGTGTGAGCGCCAGGCACCTCAAAGTGACACAGGCTGGGGTGTGGGGCAGGACACCCCTACAGTGTTATGAACCGGGGTGTGAACAGGCACCTCTTCACATGACCCAGGGTGTAAAAAGGCACCCCCATTAGCACCATGACCCGGGGTGTGAGGGCAGGGGCACCCCTTCAGTCCATGACCGCGGGGTGTGGAGGCCAGGCACCTTCCAGTGAAATCACCGGAGTGTGAGAGCTGGGCACCCTTTATTGACATGACCGGGATGAGGCCAGGGCTTTCAGTGACATGACCCGGGGTGTGAGGCCGGGCACCTCCAGAACCATGGCTCAGGGTGTGAGGGCCTGGAACTCCTTCAGTGCCATCGGGATGTGAGGCTAGGCACCCCTTCAGTGACATGACGGGGTGTGTGAGGCAGGCACCCCTCAGCACCATGACCCGGGGTATAAGGGCGGTTTTTAGTGCTATGACTCAGGGGTGTGAGGGCCGGGCACACACCCCTAGGTACATGACCCTGGGTGTGGGGCGTGCACCCCTTCCAGAGACATGACCGGGGTGTGGCCAGGCACAGTGCCATGACCTGGGATGTGAGCCGGGCACCCATTCAGTGCCATGAATCGTGGTGTGATGGCCGAGCACCTTCAGCTCCATGACCCGGTGTGAAGACCAGGACCACTTCAACCCCATGACCCAGGATGTGAGGTCAGGCACCTTTAGAGTCCTGACCCGGTGTGAGGCCGTGCACCCCTAGTGACATGACCCCGTGGTATGAGGCGGGCACCTCCAACACCATGACCCGGGGGTGGGGCTGTCACCCCTCCAGCACCATGCCCAGGGGTGTGAGCGCCTGTCACCCCCCAGCACCATGACCCGGGGTGTGAGCGCCTGTCACCTCCAGCACCATGACCAGGGTGGAGCGCCGGGCACCCTTAAGTGGCAAGGCAGGGGTGTGGGGCAGGGCACCCTACAGTGTTATGCCTGAGCCCAGGTGTGGCCAGAGCACCTTAAGTGACATGAGCCAGGGTGTGGGGGCAGGGCACCCCTACAGTGTTATGAACCGGGTGTGAGGGCCGGGCACCCCTTCAGTGACATGACCCGGGGTTTGAGGGGCCGGACACCCTTTCAGTGAGACATAACCCGGGTGTGGGTTCAGGCACCTCCAGCACCATGACCCGGGTGTGAGTTCAGGCACACCTTCAGTGCCATAACCCGGGGTGTGAGGCAGGAACCCCTTCAAGCATGACCAGGGAGTTTGAGGGCCAGACACCCTTTCAGTGGCATAACCGGGTGTGAGGTTGGGCACACCTCCAGCACCATGACCCGGGGGTGAGGTTGAGCACACCTTCAGTGCCATAACCCAGGTGTGAGGGCCCTGCACCCCTTCAGCACCATGACCCAGGATGTGAGGGCCAGGCACCCCTTCAGTGCCATGAACCCCGGGGTGTGAGGCCAGGCACCCCACTGATGCCAAGAATCAGGGTGTGAGGGCCGGGCACTAGCATCCTCACCTAACCCCGGGTGTGAGGGCCGGAAACAGCTGCAACCCATGTTCCAGGTGTGAGGGCCAGGCACCCCTTTAGTGACACTGCCCAGGGTGTGAGGGCCAGGAACCCCTCAGACACCATGACCCAGAGGGGCCGGGACTTCAGTGCCATGAAGTCAGGGTGTAGCCAGGCATCCCTTCAGCACCATGACTCGGGGTGTGAGGCCAGGCACCTGCAGTGCCATGACCAGGGGTGTGAGGACAGGCACCCATCTAGCACCATGACCTGGGGTGTGAGGGCCGGAACCACTTCAACCCCATGATCGTGGTGAGGGCTGGGCACCTTTGAGTCCATGATCCCGGTGTGAGGGCCGTGCATCCTTAAGTGCCATGACCCGGGGTGTGAGTGCTGGGGACCCTTTCAGTGCCATGAATCAGGGTGTGAAAGCCAGGCACCCCTTCAGCACCATGACCGGGGGTGTGAGGGCCAGGCACCCCTTAGTGTGGCCAGTGTGAGACCAACACCTTCCACTGACAGCCAGGGTGTAGGGGCAGGCACCCTTCCAGACACCATGACCGGGTGGAGGGTCAGGAACCGCGTCAACCCCAGACCCTTAGGGTGAGGTCCAGGCACCTCCAGCACCATGACCAGGTGTGAGGGCCAGGCACCCCTTCAGTGTCATGAACAGGGGTGTGAGGGCCGGGCACCCTCAGTGCCATGAATCAGGTGTGAAGGCCAGGCACCCCTACAGTGCTGGACACGGGGTGTGAGGCCATGAATAAAGGGTGTGCGGGCGGGCACCCTTCAGTGACATGACCCGGGGCGTCAGGGCCAGGGCAACCCTTCAGTGCCATGGCCGGGATGTGAGGGCAGGCACCTTTGGTACCATGAAACGGGTGAGGCAGGGCACCCCTACAAGTGAACCAGATTGTGAGGCGGACACCCCTTCACATAATCTGAGTGTGAGAGACAGGCACCAGTGCCATGACCGGGGTATGAGGGCGGGCACGCCTTCAGGCTTGATCGGGGTGAGGCCGGGCATTTTTCAGTGATATGACCCTGGGTGTGAGGGCGGGCACCCTTCAATGACCTATGAGGGGGGTGAGGGCCGGGCACTCGTTCTAACTCTATGACCTACGGGTGTGAGGGCCGGGCATACCTTCAGTGCCAGGGGTGTGAGGCCGTCACTCCTTCAGTGCCATATCGGGTGTGAGGGCCAGTCCCGCCTTCAGTGCCGCGACCAGGGGGGTGAGGGCCGGGCACTCGTTCAGCTCTATGACCAGGGGTGTGAGGGCCGGGCACCTTCAGTGCCATGGCCAGGGGTGTAGCCAGGCACCTTGACCATGACCCCAGGCGTCAGGGCAGGACACCTTCAGTGCCTGTAGCCGGGGTGTGAGGCCCAGGCACCCCTTAAGTGCCATAGAGCAGAATGTGGGGCACCCCGACAAGTAGACCGGTGTGTGAGGCCAGAGCACCTATTCAGTCCTCACTGCCCTGGGTGTGAGGGCCAGGCACCCCTTTCAGTGACATGAATCAGGGGTGTGATGATGGCGGGCACCTTCAGCTCCATGACCCGTGCGTGGGTGAGGACCGGGAACCCTTCAGCCCCATCCCGGGGTGTGAGGCCAGGCACCCCTTTAGGTCCATGACTCGTGGTGTGAAGACCAGGAACCCTTCAACCCCATGAAGCCAGGTTGTAGGTCTGGGCACCCCTTTAGGTCACCAGACACGGGGGGTGGGGCCAGGCACCTTTTCAGTGACATGACCCGGGGTATGAGGCGGCAGGCACCTAGAGCTATGACCGGGGTGTGAGGGCAGGGCATTTCAGTGATATGACCCTGGGTGTGAGGGCCGGGCACCTTCAAATGATATGACCGGGGGGTGAGGGCCGGGCACTCCTTCAGTGCCATGACCCGGGGTGTGAGGCCGGTCCCTCCTTCAGTGCCATGACCCAGGAGGAGAGGGCCGGGCACTCGTTAGCTCTATGACCAGTTGTGTGAGGGCCGGGCATGCACCTAGTGCCATTACCCGGGGTGTGAGGGCCGGTCACTCCTTCAGTGCCACGACCGGAGGAGAGGGCGGGCACTCGTTTAGCTCTATGACCAGGGGTGTGAGGACGGGCACACCTTCAGTGCCATGGCCAGGGGTGTGACGGCCGGGCACCGCCAGTGCCATGACCCTGGGTGTGAGGCGGAGGCACCTTCAGGGACATGACCCAGGGCGTCGGGGCGGACACCCCTTCAGTGCCATGAGCCGGGGTGTGAGGCCGAGCACCCTGATGGAACGGGGTGGGGCCCAGGCACCCTGACAAACTATGAACCGGGTTGGAGGACCTAGCACATATTCAGTGCCATGACCCGGGGTGGTGGCACCCTTTCAGTGCCATGAATCAGGGTGTGATGGCCGAGCACCCTTCAGCTCCATGACCGGTGGTGTGAGGACCGGGAACCGCTTCAACCCCTTACCCGGGGTGTGGCCGGCACAACCTTTAGGTCCCATGACCCTGGGTGTGAGGCCGTGCACCTTCAGAACATGACCCGGGGTGTGATGGCCGGGCACCTTTTCAGTGCCATGACCCGGGGTGTGAGGGCCGAGCACCCATTCAGTGCTATGAATCGTGGTGTGATGGCCGAGCACCTTCAGCTCCATGACCCGTGGTGTGAGCCAGGCTTCAACCTCATGACCCAGGGTGTGAGGTCCAGGCACCTTTGAGTCCATGACCCGGGGTGTGAGACCATCACCTCTTCAGTGACATGACCAGGGGTGTGAGGGCCGGGCACCCTTAGTGACATGACCCGGGGTATGAGGGCGGGCACCCTCCAGCACCATGACCCGGGGTGTGAGGGCCTGTCACCCCTCCAGCACCATGACCCGGGTGTGAGCGCCGGGCACGCCATAAGTGACGCGAGGCCGGGGTGTGGGGCAGGGCACCCCTACAGTGTGCTCAGACCGGGTTTGAGGCCAGGCACCTCTTCACATGACCCGGGTGTAAGGGCCAGAGCACCCCTTCAGACTGACACGAGGTGAGGGCCAGGAACCTTTTTCAGTGCCATGACCCTGGAGGTATGAGGGGCCGGGCACGCCTTCAGAACACTATGACCCGGGGTGTGAGGGGCGGGCATTATTTCAGTGATATGACCCTGGGTGTGAGGACAGGCACCCTTCAATGATATGACCCAGGGTGAGCGCGAACTTTCGTTCCCAGCTCTATGACCAGGGGTGTGAGGGCGGGCATACCTTCGAATGCCATGGCCAGGGGTGTGGCGGCGGGCACACCTTCAGTGCCATGACCCCGGGGTGTGAGGCCGGGCACCCCTTCAGTGACATGACCCGAGGCGTCAGGGCCGGACACCCCTTCAGTGCCATGAGCCGGGGTGTCAGTGCCGAAACACCCCTTCAGCACCATTGCAGAGTGGTAGGCCGGGCTCGGTGCTGGTGCCAGAATGGGGGTGTGAGGGCGGGCACCCCATCAGCACCATGACCCCGAGGGGTGTGGTGGCGAGACCCGCTTCAACCCCATGACCCGGTGTGAGTGCAGGCACCTCAGGCACCATGACCCGAGTGAGGGCGGGCACCCCTTCCAGTGCCATGAATAGGGGTGTGAAAGCGGGAACCCCTTCAGCACCATGACCCGGGGTGTAGGGCCAGAGCACCCCTTCAGTGCCATGACCCGGGGTGTGAGGTGCCAGGCACCCATACAGTGCTGAAAAGGTGTGTGGTCAGGCACCCCTTCACTTGACCCGGGGTGACAGGGCGGGCACCCCTCAGCACATGACCCGGGGTGTGAGCGCGGGCACCCCCATAAGTGACATGAGCGGGGTGTGGGGGCAGGGCACCCCTACAGTGATATGGTCGGGGTGTGAGGCCAGGCACCTCTTCACATGACCCGGGGTGTAAGAACCCAAAACACCCCCCATTAGCACCATGGCCTTGAGGTGTGAGGCGGGGCAGTGATGGCTGGAAACACTGAGTAACACTGAGTTCGTTTGTGTGGATAGAGAGAAATACAAGCGGTGACCAGCATGTGCCAAACACAGCTCACCCGCGGTCAGACTGAGGCGCGCCTTGCCGCTATGGCAGCCTCGGGGGCAATGTTGCCACATAACACCGTGCAGTGTTGCCCGTGATAATATATATGAATGCTACTCGGCACAGTAGCTTGTATGTACAAGGTTGCTACTCGGCACGGTAGCATATACATAACCTACATCTCCCTCCCCCCTCCGCGCTCATAGTCTTTTGTCTTGAAGCGGACTTCTTAGTCTAAGTAAGCTCCGAGCGTCGAGGTGCACTGTGGGGCGGATCTCGTGGTGTAGGTGACTCGTCTTCTTCGGTCAGGGGCCAGCAGCAGGGGTGGGACTGGCGGAGGAAGCGGCAGTTTCACTCCACCGAACCGCGACCCTTTCGGCATCCTGACCTTGTAATCTCGCGACCGGCCGACGCCCATCACTATGCCACCTTGTCCCAACGTGTCGTCGTCGGGTCTGGACGCGGGCAAGGGCACTGTCTCCAGTGGCTGAAGAGGGCGGGCACGGTCGTCATACGAACCTTGGCGTCACAGGCGCGTGAAGCGGCTGGCGGTCGCGCTCTGCGGCTCTGGTCTGCCACTCCTTCGCGCGGGTGTGCAGGGAACGCAAGAGCGGAGAGGAGTGACCATACAGGATCTGGGCCAGAGGGAGGCGTCCTGTGTGGGTGGGAGTATTACGTAACTCCAGGAGTCTTTGGTCAAACGCCTCACAGTCTATGTTGCCTGGAAAGGGGGCCACCTTGAGGATGAGGTGCTTGACTGTCTTGACTGCAGCCTCAGCATAGCCGTTTTGACTGTGGGTAGTGGGGTGTTGACACGATGTGGCGGACTCCCCAACGCCTCAGGAATCCTGTGAAGTCCCGGCTGGTGAACTGTGGCCCACCGTCCGTCCGCGGAGCGTACGGGGACGCCCAGGTCACGAAAGGGAATGCCGGGAAGTGGCGAATGGTGGCAGCGGACGTCGTGTCGAGCCACAGATTACCTACAGGCCAGCCAGAGAGTCGGTCGGCGACAACTGGGAAATGTTTCCCAGCTGTGCTGAAGAAATCAGCGACAGGACTCGGCGAAGGGCCTGGTGGAGTTCGTCGTCGCACAAGAGGGGCTCTTGCTGTTGACTGGGCTGCATGATCTGGCACGGCTCACAGGCACGGACCGTATTGACGATATCGGCGTCAATGCCAGGGCAGTACACAGCCTGCCTAGCAGCGCTTGGTGGCCTCTGCTCCCGGTGGCACAGCCGTGTAGCGGGCCAGAGCAGCGGCGACGGAGGCCGAGGGACGACCACCGCGGGCACCGTACAGGGCGAGTCCCCATCTGCGTAGAGGTACTCACGTATCTTCCAATACGGGCGTAGGGCGTTGTGGAGGTCAAAACGGTCGTGAGGAACCCAGTAGTCCTCACACACACTCCAAGAAGCTGAGTGTAGGAGGGTCGTGGCGTGCCATGATCCGTAGTTCCTCAAGGGCCAGATGGCTGTCGGGTGGCGACACTGAGGGCAGGTACTGGCGAGGACTGTACAGCCTGCAAGGTGGCGATGTTGCTGGCCGGAGAAACCGGCCTGCGGTGCTGAGCATCTCGTCTTCAGGTGTGGGGCGGCCTGACTGGGGGGAGCGGGAGAGGGCATCAGGATGCACAGCTCATACCTGCGCGCCAAGCTGGGGTGAAGACGAAGGCCAAAATCTTCTCCTTCAGGCTGGAAGCGGGGATTCTGATGGCGTCCAGCGGTGAATAGTGGTTAGAATGGGGACCAAGGCCTGTGGTGCCTTGATGAGGTCGAGAATTAACGTAGGCCAATCAAGTAGAACTTACACTTCGATAAGGCCCATGCCACTGCCAGCAGCTCCAGCTTCGATGGTAGCGTGCTTAGCGAGACTCAGCATCGGTGAGGGAAGCGAGAGCCACACTGTCTGAGCCGGTACTTTCACTCCACCGTGATCTGGAGAAGGGCGTAACCAACCCACGTGCAGAAGGCGTCTGTCTGGAGGACAGTGGGGAGCGCTGGGTCGAAAAGTAGCGGATAGGTGGACTTGACAGGAACCTCCTTCACCTTATGAGGCGAGGTCAGGGGTCAGTAGACGTCCCTCTTAGGGCTCATCAGAGGCGAGGAGAGGCGGCAGCGTGAGCGCCAGGGAAAATTCTGCCAGCTAGTTCACAGGCCATGAAAGACCTGAGATCAGTAAGGTTGGCAGGTTTACGCCAAAGTCGCTATGGCGCGAACTTTCTCGGGTCGCAGCAATGCCATCCCTTGAAGTGGTAGCGCCCAGAAAGACACTGCAGGTGCGGCCAAGACGAACTTCTCGGCATTCAGAGTGATGCCGTGCGTCCTACACCTGGTCAGTACCTCGTCGATGCGGCGAAGATGCGTCAGGTAGTCCTCATCGTAAGGGAGGACGTCGTCCACTACTTCCGCAGTTGGTCACGCCTTGAAGTGCCATGTCACCAGGGGCAGAGAAGCGTCCCGTGGCAGCAGTCCCATAGGGTACGGCAGTAAGCGGAAGGCGTCCGTAAGTGATGAAAGTGGTCAGTGGCTGATCCTCCTCGCTTCAGTGGGATCTTGCCGGTAACCACAGAGGCGTCCATCGTCGAGTGCACCGTACGCCCGGATCCACACTCCGTATAGCTGCAAAAAGGTGTGGGTGAAGAGGTGGGCAGGGGCCCGGGACACCTGGCTGTTAAGCAGACAAAGTCGGTAGTAATCCGCACTCCACCGTTAGTCTTAGCCACAGCGACTGGGGTGGCACCAAGGGGATGGGTAAAATACCAACGGGTACGATGACACCCTGAGCCACCATGGAATCCATTCCTTCTTGACTGGATCCCTGAAGGCGAGAGAGGAATCAGCAGGGGAGTATTAATATGGCTTAAGCGGCAGTGCATCTTCCCGCAGGTGTATCCTCATAAGCGGACCGCCATGCCTTCAGTGGCGGTCCGTAGGGCCTCCTTTGTCTGCACATCCGAAGGTACTCCTTCAGGAAGCGGCCCTTGCGGCTGAAGGGGCATCTCGCTGTGAAGAGGAAGCAGCCGTGACTTGGGTGGAGGCAGGGGAGGGAGTGGGCCGGGTTCTGGGCAGCTCTGTGTGGCAGCGCCAGGCGCGTCGCTTCGTCGACTCACGCACCCTGCTGGCGGTGTAGCAGAGCAGCTGGGATCTGCTCGGGAAAGTCTCTGGGCACCACGTCTAACTCCTTGCAGTGCTCCCGACAACAAGGGTGTAGCAGTAGGCTGCCGCGTCGATCCATCCGTGTCACGGGCTGTAATGGCGTGGGTGATCTCTGAAAAGGAGCCCACAGCGTCCGGCATCTAGGGGCCGTCCGCATTGTAGTACTGCAGCGGTGGTCCCAGGCTAGTTTGAGTGAGGCCCAGTTTCTGGGTGCTTCAACCCAATCACCGTAGTATCGGCCCGATTGTCGGTATCACCTCGATGTGACCCGACACATCACCGTGTGTGGCGGCATTTCGGATAGTAGGGGAAGGGGGTAGCCTAGGCGTGTGGTCGATTCCACCCTCCTGATGTGACTCGCTGCTGCTTGGGGTTGCGTGGGCCATCTGGAGGGGTTGTGTCTGGGCTCACGAGGAAGTGCGGCTGCTTTCCTCACGTCTAGAACTTTGAGCTTGTGTTGGCGGCAGCGCATGCGTAGTGTCCATAGCGACCGCAGGCTGGCCGTAGTGCGGGCACCTGTGTAATGTTAGACAATGGCCCTTACGGTCCTACATCCACGACAGTGCGTCGGCAGCGAGCAAGTCTTGGGGCTGTGCTGCTTTCCACAGCTGCCACAGGAAGCACTAGGCGGGAGGCGTGGAAGGAACGTGTGGCAGCCTTCGCGTTGTTGTATATGCTTATCCTTCTTGTATTGTGAGGGCGCTCTGCTCACAGCAGGTGGGGAACCCGTAAGGCAGAGGGTGGCCCGGACTTGGTGGCCTCGTATGGCCGACATTCAGTCACTACCACCTGGAGTGTGGAGGAAGCGTCCAGGGGATGAGTGGCTGCATCAATTCTTCATTGCCTGACACCTGTCAGATCCGTGCTTGATCAGGCTTCCTCCCATTGCTGTGCGCCTTGCAGACGTTGATCTCCTCAGACAAACTCTTCAAACGTACAAAAAGTCGTCAAGGATTCGTTCTCGCCTGCTTGCAGCTGGTAAAGGCTGCGGCGGCCTTAAAGCTCGTTGTTCCGACCCATAGCGTGCTCCTGTAAAGGTCGAGCACATCCGTCACTGAAGGCGTAGAATCGGGAGGCGCGTGCAGATGTGCTCCAAAACTCTCTGGGTCTCAGCGACAAACATCCGCCAGTTGGATAAGCTGTTTGTTTGGAGCATGCTGTCGAGGTCCACCATCGTGGAGTAATCTGTCCAACGCAGCCTCCACTCACGAAAGCTGGCTTGTGACGTCTGGTGAGAGGCGGGTGGGGGTTGAACAGATGCCTTGGGAGCTGTTGGGGTAGCAAAAGAGTACCTGGAGGACGCTGGTGTGGTGGAGGAGGTGTGCTGGCAGCAGGCGCGCTACCTGCAGTGAGGGAGGGTGGGTTAGCACCAGGGTCGCCAATAGTGCCTCAAAAACGCAACTTTTCCTCCACTCTTCGTGTCTCCTCCCTCTGAAAATCCATTTCTCTACATTAAGCTCGCCCGATTAGATCCATCCACCTCAAATTGTGGCAATGTCCGTCACTGGAGGTGGAAGATGAGAGTCTCTTGGCGGGTGGAGGAGAAGGTGGTGGGGAGTAGGTGTCTCCCATCTTGGCCGTTGTCCTTCTTACCTCCCATCTTTTGTGTGTGAGTGGACTGCACAGTTTAATATATAAGAGTGGCGCCTCAGCAGCTCGAACCACATATATAAGACATAAACAGCACAAAATCACGCTTATGGTGGAATGCACTGTTCTGTCCGTGAGTGAGTAGTGCGTGCGTGCGTGTGGGGTGTGTGTCTCTGAGAGCGGTATGTGGTGGGCCGGGCAGAAGGCAGAGAGCAAGACCAGTGTCCCACGGATGTGCTTACGAGAAGGGTGTCGCCTGGTACTCCGTGGGTACCGCAAAACACAGGCAATGCACAACTCAGCTCTAGACACACACTAATACACTGACACTAACACTGCCACCGTCACTAAAACGCACTGACGGAGCAACACTATCGCGGCGAAACACAGCGCCAACGCAACACAACACACTGAGTCAGCATCACCGGCAGGCGTAACTGTCGGCGTTGTTCACACACACATTGTAAGTCCACAGATCCTAGACACTGCATGATGGTTACTAGCGGAAGGTGTGCCCTGAAGAATGCAGTGATGGCTAGGGAAACACTGAGTAACACTGAGTTCGTTTTGTGCCAGATGATACAAGAGGTGACCAGCATGTGCCAAGCACATCTCATACGGTCAGACTGAGGCGCGCCTTGCCATATGGCGGCCACCGGGGCAATGATTGCCCACATAGCTGCGTGCAGTGTTGCCATTGACTAATATATATGAATGCTACCGGCACGGTAAACATGTACAAGGATTGCTACTCAGCACGGTTAGCTTATATACATAACCTACACCCTTCAGTGACATGACCTGGGCGTCAGGGCGGGCAACCCTTCAGTGCCATGAGCGGGATGTGAGGGCGGGCACCCCTTTAGTACATGAAGCGGGGTGTGAGGGCGAGGGCACCTGCAGAGCTATGAACCAGGGTGTGAGGCCGGAGCACCCCTTCGCAACCTGCAGGTTGTGAGGGCCGGGCACCTTTTCGTGCCATGACCCGGGTATGAGGGCAGGCACCTTCAGAGCTATGGCGAGTGTGAGGGCCGGGCATTTTTCAGTGATATGACCCTGGGTGTGAGGATGGGCACCTTCAATGATATGACTCGGGGGTGAGGGGCGGGCACTTTCGTTTAGCTCTATGACCACGGGTGTGAGGGCCGGGCATACCTTCCAGTGCCATGACCCGGGGTGTGAGGGCCGTCACTCCTTCAGTGCCATGACCCACGGAGGGTGAGGGGCCCGGTCCCTCCTTCAGTGCCATGACCCGGGGGTGAGGGCCGGGCATCGTTTATCTATGACCAGGGGTGTGAGCGCCGGGCATACCTTCAGTGCCATGGCCGGGGTGTGACGGCCGGGCACCGCATGCTTCAGTGCTGACCCGGGGTGTGAGGGCCGGAGCACCCCTTCAGTGACATGACCCAGGGCGTCCAGAGCGGGACACCCCTTCAGTGCCATGAGCCGGGGTGTGGTGTCAGGCACCCCTTCAGCACCATTACCCAGAGTGTTAGGGCCGGGCTCGATTTCCGGTACCAGAATCGGGGTGTGAGGCCGGGCACCCCATCAACATCATGACCCGGGGTGTGATGGCCGGAACCGCTTCAACCCCTTGACCGGTGTGAGGGCCGGGCGCACTTCAGGCACCATGACCCGAGGTGTGGGGCCGTGCACCCCTTTAGTGCCATGAATCGGGGTGTGAAAGTCGAACCCCTTCAGCACACCATGACCCGGGGTGTGAGGGCCAACACCCCTTCAGTGCCATGACCCGGGGTGTGAGTGCCAGGCACCCATAGAGTGCTGCTTTGAAAAGGGTGTGTGGTCGGGCACCCCTTCCCTTGGCCAGAGATTGTCAGTGCCGGGCACCCCTCAGCACCATGACCCGGGGTGTGAGCGCCGGGCACCCCATATGTGACATGAGCCGGGGTGTGGGGGCAGGGCACCCATACAGTGTTATGAACCGGGGTGTGAGGTCAGGCACCTCTTCACATGACCCGGGGTGTGTAAGGGCCAGGCACCCCATAAGCACCATGACCCGGGGTGTGAGGGCAGGGCACCCCTTCAGTACCATGATGACCCTGGGCGGGGCCAGGCACCCATTCAGTGAAATCACCGGGGTGTGAGAGCTGGGCACCCCTTCGTAAGCATAACCCGGGATGGGGCCGGGCACCCTTTCAGTGACATGACCCGGGAGGTGTGAGGGCCGGAGGCACCCCTCCAGCACCACCATGACCGGGATGAGGGCGGGCACCCCTTTCAATAACATGACCCGGGGTGTGAGGGCCGGGAACCCCTTTAGTGTCATGACCCGGTGTGAGGCCAGGCACCCCTCAAGCACCATGACCGAGGTGTGAGGCAGGGGCCCTTCAGTGCCATGACCCGGGGTGTGAGGCGGAGCACCCTCGACACCATGACCCGAGGTGTGAGGGTCGGGCACCTTCAGTGCCAGAGTCCGAGATGTGAAAGCCAGGAACCCCTTCAGCACCATGACCCGGGGTGTGAGGGCGGGCACCCCTTTGGTCCATGACCCGAGGTGTGAGGGCCGTGCACCCAGCACAGGTGCCATAACCCGGGGTGTGAGGGCCGGGGACCCTTTCAAAGTGCACCATAGATCGGGGTGTGAAAGCCGAGGCACCCCTTCAGCACCATGACCCGGGGTGTGAGGGCCGGAAGCACCTTCAGTGCAGTGACCCAGGGGTGTGAGGGCCGGAGCACCTTCAGTGACATGACCCGGGGTGTGAGGGGGCCGGAGCAGCCCTTCCAGTGCCATGAACCGGGGTGTGAGACCATACGCTTGGAATCATGACCCCGAGGTGTGAGACGTGAACCCCTTCAGTGACATGACCCGGGTAGTGAGGCCGGGCACCACTTTGAAGTGACATGACCCAGAGGTGTGAGGCCGGGCACCCCTCCAGCACCACCATGACCCGGAGTGTGAGGCCAGGCACCCCTTCAGTGTCATGAACCGGGGTGTGAGCCGAGCACCCTTTCAATTATGAATGTCGCTGTGTGAAGGCCCAGCACCCCTACAGTGCTATGAACCGGGGTGTGAGGGCCGGTGACCCCTTCAGTGCCTGAATAGGGGTGTGAGGGCCAGGCACCCCTTCAGTGACATGACCCTGGGCGTCAGGGCGGGCAACCCTTCAGTGCCATGAGCCGGGATGTGAGGGCCGGGCACCCCTTTGTGCATGAGCAGGGTGGCGAGGGCCGGGCACACCCTACAGAGCTATGAACCAGAGTGTGAGGCCGGGCACCCCTTCACTGACACGGGGTGTGAGGGCAGGGCACCTTTTCAGTGCCATGACCCGGGGTGCTGAGGCACGCCTTCAGATCTATAGCCCGGGGTGTGAGGGCCGAGGCGTATTTCAGTGATATGACCCACCAGGTGAGGCACGGGCACCACTTCAATGATGTGACCCGGGGTGAGCGCCGGGCACTCGTTTAGCTCTATGACCAGGGTGTGAGGGTGGGCATACCTTCAGTGCCATGGCAGGGTGTGAGGCAGGCACCCCTTCAGTGACATGTTAGGCGTCAGGGCGGACACCCCTTCAGTGCCATGAGCCGGAGTGTCAGTGCCAGGCACCCAGCAGCACCAGCTACCCAGAGTGTTAGGGCGGGCTCGATTTCAGTGCCAGAATCGGGGTGTGTGAGGCTCAGGCACCATCAACACCATGACCCGGGGTGTGGTGGCAGGAACCGCTGCAGCTGGGACCCGGGGTGTGAGTGCCGGGCACCCACTGGGCGCATGGCCCGGGTGTGAGGCCGGGCACCCCTTCAGTGCCAGCAGATGTCCGAGGTGGCGGCAGGAACCCCTTCAGCACCATGACCCGGGGTGTAGGCCAGGCACCTTCAGTGCCATGACCCGGGGTGTAGTGCCAGGCACCCCATACAGTGCTGAAAAAGGGTGTGTGGTCAGGCACCTTCAGTGCCATGAATCCGGGGGTGTGAAAGCCGGGAACCCCGCTAAACACCATGACCCGGGGTGACGGGCCGGGCACCCCTCCAGCACACCATGACAGGGTGTGAGCGCGGCACCCCACATAAGTGACATGAGCCGGGGTGTGGGGGCAGGGCACCCCTACAGTGTTATGAATCGGGGTGTGAGGCGGGCACACTCTTCACATGACCCGGGGTGTAAGGGCCAGGCACCCCATTAGCACCCTTGACCCGGGGTGTGAGGGCGGGAGTACCCCTTCATTGACATAACGCGGGATGAGGCGGGCACCCCGCACAAGTGACATGACCGGGGTGTGAGGGCGGGCACTCCAGCACCATGACCCGGGATGAAGGCCGGGCACCCTTTCAGTAACATGACCCGGGGTGTAGGGGCCGGGCACCCCTCCAGCACCATGACCTGTGAGGGCAGGGAACCACTTCAGTGCCATGACCGGTGTGTGAGGGCCGGGCACCCCTTCAATGACATGACCCGGGGTTTGAGGCCGGACACCCTTTCAGTGACATGACCCGGTGGAGGGGTTCGGGCACACCTCCAGCACCATGACCTGGGGTGTGAGGTTCGGGCACACCTTCAGTGCCATGACCCGGGGTGTGGCGGGCACCTTCAGCACATGATCCAGGGTGTTAGGCCGGCCTGATTCAGTGCCAAGAACTGGGGTGTGAGGGCCAGGCACCCATAAGCACCATGACCCAGGGTGAGGGCGGGCACCCCTTCAGTACCATGACCCTGTGAGGGCCAGGCACCCCTTCAGTGAAATCACACCGGGGTGTGAGCTGGGCACACCTTCATGACATAACCCGATGAGGGCCGGGCACTTTCAGTGACATGACCCGGGTGTGAGGGCCGGCACCCTCCGCACCATGACCGGATGAAGGCCGGGCACCCTTTCAGTAACATGACCCGGGTGTGAGGCTGGCACCCTCCAGCACCATGACCCGGGGTGTGAGGGCAGGGAACCACTTCAGTGCCATGACCCGTGTGAGGGCCGGCACCCCTTCAATGACATGACCCGGGTTTGAGGGCCGGACACCCTTTCAGTGACATGACCCGGGTGTGAGGTTCGGGCACACTCAGCACCATGACCCGGGGTGTGAGGTTCGCCTAGTGCCATGACCCGGGGTGTGAGGGCCGGGCACCCTTCAGCACGATGATCCAGGGTGTTAGGGCCGCTCGATTTCAGTGCCAAGAACCGGTGTGTGAGGGCCAGGCACCTCAAAAGCACCATGACCCGGGTGTGAGGGCGGGGCACCCCTTCAGTACCATGACCCCATGAGAGGGCCAGGCACCCTTCAGTGAAATCACCGGGGGTGTGAGAGCTGGGCACCCCATCATTGACATAACCCGGATGAGGGCCGGGCACCCTTTCAGTGAC
This sequence comes from Homarus americanus, assembly GCF_018991925.1. Classification (NCBI taxonomy): domain Eukaryota; kingdom Metazoa; phylum Arthropoda; class Malacostraca; order Decapoda; family Nephropidae; genus Homarus; species Homarus americanus. The sequence continues at coordinate 7,518 of NW_024732493.1, read as the reverse complement.
ATGACCCGGGGTGAGGCCGGGCACCCCTCCAGCACCATGACCCGGGATGAGGGCCGGGCAACCTTTCAGTAACATGACCCGGGTGTGAGGGCCGGGAAACCCCTTCAGTGTCATGACCCGGGTGTGAGGGCCGGGCACACCTCAGGCACCATGACCCGGGGTGTGAGGGCCGGGAACCCTTCAGTGCCATGACCGGGTGTGGCCGGCACCTCAGGCACCATGACCCGAGGTGTGGGGTCGGGCACCCTTCAGTGCCAGGAATCGGGTGAAAGCCGGGAACCCTTCAGCACCATGACCCGGGTGAGGGCCAGGCACCCTTCAGTGCCATGACCCGGGGTGAGGGCTGGCACCCCTTCAGTGACATGAACCGGGGTCGGCACCTCCAACACCATGACCCGTAAGGCCGGAACCGCTTCAACCCCATGATCCGTGGTGTGAGGGCCGGGCACACCTTAGGTCCATGACCCGGGTGTGAGGGCCGGGCACCCTTTAAGTGCTGACCCGGGTGTGAGGGCCGGGGACTTTCAGTGCCATGAATCGGGTGTGAAGCCGGGAACCCTTCAGCACTATGACCCGGGGTGTGAGGCCAGTCACCCCTTCAGCCATGACCCGGGGTGTGAGTGCCAGGCACCCACAGTGCTTTGAAAAAGGGTGTGTGTTCCGCACCCCTTCACTTGAACTGGGGTAGTCAGGGCTGCCCTCCAGCACCATGACCGTGTGAGCGCCGGGCACCCCATAAGTGACAGCCGGGGTGTGGGGCAGGGCACCCCTACAGTGTTATGAACGGTGTGAGGGCACCTTCACCTGACCCAGGGGTAAGGGCCAGGCACCCCATTAGCACCATGACGGGGTGTGAGGGCGGGGCACCCCTTCAGTACCATGACCCGCGTGAGGGCATGGCACCCTTCTGTGAAATCACCGGGGTGTGAGAGCTGGGCACCCTTCATTGACATATCCCGGATGAGGGCCGGGCACCCTTTCAGTGACATGACCCGGGTGTGAGGGCCGGGCACCCTCCAGCACCATGACCCGGGATGAGGGCCGGGTACCCGTAACATGACCCGCCTGTGAGGGCAGGGAACCACTTCAGTGCCATGACCCGGGGTAGGGCCGGGCACCCCTCCAGCACCATGACCCGTGTGAGGGCAGGGAACCACTTCAGTGCCATGACCCGGTGTGTGAGGGGGAAGGGCACCCCTCAGGCACCATGACCCGAGGTGTGAGGGTCGGGCACCCTTCAGTGCCAGGGAATCGGGTGTGAAAGCCGGAACCCCTGAAAGCACCATGACCCGGGGTGTGAGGGCCAGGCACCCTTCAGTGCCAAGACCTGGGGTGTGAGGGGCGGGCACCCTTCTGCGATAGCGAACTGCCTGAGGGCGGGCACTTCTCCACAGCACCATGACCTGGGCAAGGGTTGGGAAACCGGCTTCAACCCCATGATCCGTGGTGAGGCTGGGCACCTCTTTAGGTCCATGACCCGTGTGAGGGCTGTGCACCCTTTATGCCATGACCCGGGTGTGAGGCCGGGCACCTTTCAGTGCCATGAATCGGGTTTGAAAGCCGGGCACCCCTTCAGCACCATGACCCGGTGTGAGGGCCAGGCACCCTTCAGTGCCGTGACCTGGGTGTGGAGGGCCGGGCACCCTTCAGTGACATGACCTGGGGTGTGAGGGGCGGGCACCCTTCAGTGCGTCATGAAACGGGGTGTGAGGGCCGGGCACCCTTTTCAGTGTGATGAAACGGGGGTGAAGGCCGGGCACCACTAAGGCGTTGTGAACCGGGTTGTGAGGGCCGGGCACCCCTTCAGTGCCATGAATAGGGGTGTGAGGGCCGGCCACCCCTTCAGTGACATGACACAAGTGTCAGGGCCGAGCAACCCTTAGGTCCATGACCCGGGGTGTGAGGACCATGCACCCCTTAGGTCCATGACCCGGGGTGAGGGCCGAACCCCTTCAGTGACATGACCTGGGTAGCGAGGGCTGGGCACCCCTTTAGTGACATGACCCAGGGGTGTGAGGGGCTGGCACTTCTCTCCAGCACTACGAGACCCGAGTGAGGGCCGGGCACCCCTTCAGTGTCATGAACCGGGGTGTGAGGGCTGCACTTTTCAGTGCTGGGCGAATCGCTGTGTGGAAGGCCGACACCCCTACAAAGTGCTATGAACCGGGGTGTAAGGGTCAGACCCCTTCAGTGCCATGAATAGGGGTGAGGGCCGGGCGCCCCTTCAGTGACATGACCCTATGGGCGTCAGGGCTGGCAACCCTTCAGCTATGAGCTGGGATGTGAGGGCTGGCACCCCTTTTAGCTATGAAAACGGGGGTGTGAGGGCTGGCACCCCTACAGAGCTATGAACCAGAGTGGTGACGGCCGGGCACCCTTCACTGACACGAGGTGTGAGGGCGGGCACCTTCAGTGCCATGACCTGGGGTATGAGGGCCGGGCACGCCTTCAGAGCTGGCGACCCGGGGGTGGAGGGGCCGGGCATTTTTTTCAGTGATATGACCCTGGAGTGAGGGACGGCACCTTCAATGATATGACCTGGGTGAGCGCCGGGCACTCTGTTTAGTCTCTATGACCAGGGGTGTGAGGGTCGGGCATACCTTCAGTGCTATGGCCAGGGGTGGGACGGCCGGGCACTGCTTCAGTGCCATGACCCGGGGCAGTGTGAGGGCTGGCACCCCTTCAGACATGACCCAGGGCGTCAGGGGCTGACACGCCTTCAGTCCCATGAGCTGGGGTGTCAGTGCCAGGCACCCCTTCAGCACCATTACTCCAGAGTGTTAGGCTGGCCTCTCAGTGCCAAGAATCGGGGTGGGAGAGCGGGACTTCTCCAGCACTACAGACCTGGGGTGAGAGGGCCGGGAACCCTTCAGTGTCAAGGACTGGTGTGAGGGCCGGGCACCCTCCAGCACCATGACCCTGTGTGAGGGCAGGGGAACCACTTCAGTGCTATGACCCGGGTGAGGGCCGGGCACTCCCTTCAATGACATGTGACCTGGGGTTTGTAGGCTGGACACCCTTTCAGTGACATGACCTGGGTGTGAGGTTCTCAAGACACCTTCAGTGCCCCTGACCTGGGGTGTGAGGGCTGGGCACCTTCAGCACCATGATCCAGGGTGTTAGGGCTGGGCCTGGGATTTCTGCGTTAAGAACCGGGGTAAAGGAGGGCCGGGCACCCATCAGCACCATAACCCGGGTGTGAGGTTCGGGCACACCTTCACGACATGAGACTCGGGGTGTGTGGCCGGGCACCCCTTTAGGGGTGACATGACCTGGGGTGTGAGGGCCGGGCACCCCTCAGACACCATGACCTGGGGTTTGGAGGGTCGAGGACTCAGTGCCATGAATCGGGTGTGAAAGCCGAGCATCCTTCAGCACCACCATGACCTGGGGTGTGAGGGCCAGGCACTCCCAGGAAAAGGCGACCCTGGCCTGAGGGATTTGGCACTCTCCACCACCATGACTGGGGTGTGTGAGAGCGGGAACCGTTTCAACCCCATGACCCGTGGAGGGCTGGGCACCCTTAGGTCCATGACCTGGGGTGAGGGCTGCGGCACCCTTCAGTGCCATGACCCGGGTGTGAGGGCCGGGCACCCTTCAGTGTCATGAATCGGGGTGTGAGGGCCCGGCATCCTTCAGTGCCATGAAACGAGGTGTGAGGTCCGGCACCCCTACAGTGCTGCGAACGGGTGTGAGGCTGGCACACCTTCACATGACCCGGGGTGTGAGGGTCCGGCACCACTCTGTGAAATGAATCGGTGTGAGGGCCGCACCCTTCAGCACCATTATCCTGGAGTGTTAGGGCCGGGCTCACTTCAGTGCCAAGAATCGGGGTGTGAGGCGGGAACCCCATCAGCACCATAACCCGGGTGATGGCAGGAACCACTTCAACCCCATGAACCGGGGGTGAGGGCCGGGCACCCCCAGGCACCATGACCCGAGGTGTGAGGGCCTACAAACAACGCACCCTTCAGTGACATGAACCGGGGTGTGAGGGCCCGCACCCCTTCAGTGCCAAGGACAGGGGTGTGAGGTCCGGGCACCCTACAGTGCTGGTGAACTGGGGGTGAGGGCCGGCACCCCTTCACATGACCCGGGGTGACGGTCCGGCACCACTTCAGTGAAATGAATCGGGGTGGTGAGGGCTGGCACCCCTTCAGCACCATTACCCAGAGTGTTATGGCCGGGCTCTGAATTCAGTGCCAAGAATCGGGGTGTGAGGGCCGGGAACCCCATCATACCTGGACCCGGGGTGTGATGGCAGGAACCGTTCAACCCCATGACCCGGGGTGTGAGGGCCGGGCACCACCAGGCACCATGACCCGAGGTGGAGGGCCGGCACCTTCAGTTCCAGGAATCGGGTGTGATAGCCGGGGAACCCCTTCAGCACCATGACCCGGGGGGCTGGGCACCCCTACACTGGCAAAGTGAACTGGGTGTGAAGGCCGGGCACCCTTCAGCACCATGACCTGGTGTGAGGCCGGGCACCACCGAGCACCATGGCCTGGGATGTGGAGGGCTGGACACCCTTTTAGTGGGAGACACAGACCTGGGTGTGACGGTGCCGGCACCCTTTAGTGGCAAGTGACCTGTTTGAAAAGCCGGGCACCCCATCAGCACCATGACCAGGTGAGGGCCGGACACTGCTTCCAGCACTGGACCAGGGGTGTGAGGTCCAGGCACCCCTTCAGTGCCAAGGACCTGGAGTGAGAGCTGTGTACCTTCAGGACATGATCCGGGGTGTGAGGGCTGGGCACCCTCCAGCACCATGACCCGGAGGACGGCTGGCACCTTTTAGGTGCCAGGCGACCGGGGTGGTGGAGGCCGGGCACCCCCTTCAGTGTCATGAATGGGTTAGAGGGTCGGGCACCCTCAGTGAAACGTTGAATCGCAGTGTGAGGGCTGGGCACCCTTCAGCACCATGACCAGGGTGTTGAAGCTGCCTGAATTAGTGCCAATAATCGGGGTATGAGGGCTGGCACCCCATCAGCAACACACCCTGTGGCTGGGGAACTGCTTTCCAACCCCACAGACCCTGTGTGGGAGGGTAGGCACCTTTAGGGTTCATGACCTGGGGTGTCATGGCTGTGCACCCTATCAGTGACATGACCTGGGTGTGAGGCCGGGCACCCTCAGGACATTATCTGGCCAGAAGGCTGGCACCTATCAAGACCATGACCCGGTGTGAGGGCTGCACCCTTTCATGCCAGTGAATGGGTGAGGCCACCCCTACAGTGCTTGAACTGTGAGGGCTGGGCACCCTTTCAGTACCATGAATGGGTGTGAGGGCTGGCACCCCTCTTCCAGCACCATGACCTGGGAGGTGAGGCTGGGCACCAATCGAGCACCATGGCCCGGGATGTGAGGGGCCGACACCCTTAGGGGTGACATGACCTGGGTGTGACGGCTGCACCCTTCAGTGACATAATCTGTGCTGAGGCTGGGCACCCCATCAGCACCATGACCGAGGTGTGAGGCTGGCACCGCCTGGCACCATGACCTGGGTGAGGTCCAGGGCACCCCTTCAGTGCCATGGTAACTCGAGAAAGTGTGAGCTGTGCACCCCTTAGTGACATGACCCGTGTGTGTGAGGGCTGGGCACCCTTTCAGTGACATGGACCTGGGAGGCTGGGCACCCTCCAGCACCCGCGACCTGGGTGTGACGGTTGGCACCCCAGTGCCATGACCCGGGTGTGAGGGCTGGCACCCCTTCAGTGTCAAGAATCGGGTGGAGGGCCTGCACCCTTTCAGTGCCAAGGAAACGGGTGTGGGAGGGCTGGGCACCCCTACAGTGCTGGTGAACTGTGTAGGGGCCAGCACCCCTCACATGACCTGGGGTGGGGAGGGTCGGGCACCCCCTTCAGTGAAATGAATCGGGGTGTGAGGGCTGGGCACCCCTTCAGCACCTGACCCAGGGTGTTAGGGCCGAAGCTCGAATTCAGTGCCACACCGGGGTGGAGGGGTTGGGCACCCACCAGTGCCCATTGGTCTTGGGTGGAGGGTTGAACCGCTTTCAACCCCATGACCCTGGGTGTGAGGGTTAAAACTTGAGTAGGGCTCCATGACCGGGGTAACATGGCTGCACCCTTTCAGTATATGACCTGCAGGCTGCACTTTAGTGACATGACCTGGGTGTGAAGCGGCACCCCTCCAAGAACATGACTCAGAGGCCATGCACCCTCAGTGCTATGACTGGGTAGTGAGGGCTGGCACCCTTTGATGGTATGAACTGGGTGTAAGCTGGCACCTTCAGTATAGACCTGGGGAAGGCACCCTTCAGTGACATAATCAAAGACGGCTGGCACTTTAGTGACATGACCTGGGGTGTGACGGCTGGCACCCCTTCTGCGATACACCCAGGGGTGTGAGGGCCAACCCATCAGCACGCCAATCTGGGTTTAGGTCAAACCAGCCCCAGCACCACATTCTGGGGTGTGAGGGGGCCAGGTGCACCCCTTTCAGTGCTATGACCCGGAGGAGAGTTGTGCACCCCTTCAGACATGACCCGGGGTGGGTGCTGCTCTTTCAGTGACATCACCTGGGTGTGAGGGAAGGGCACTTCCGGACCATGACCAGGTGGTGAGAACTGGCACCCTTAAAGGCGACCTGTGCGAGGGGTCAGCACCCCTTCAGTGTCATGAATCGGGGTGTGAGGGCTAGGCACCTTCAGTGCCATGAAAACGGGGTGTAGGCCGGCACTGCGAACTGGGTAGAAGGTTGGGCACTTCTTCAGCACCAGGCGACCCAGGGTGTGGGGGGCTGCTCAATTCAGTGCCAAGAATCTGGGTGAGGCTGCACCTAACAGCACTACAGGACCCGGGGTGTGAGGCTGCAGAACTGCTTCAGTGCTATGACCTGGTGATGTCTGGGCACCCTTCAGTGTCACGAATCGGGGTGAGGGGGCCGGGCACTGCGCAAGAGCTGAGTGGAGATGGGCACCCCTACATTGCAGCGGTAGAACCTGGGTGAAGGCTGGCACCCCTTCAGCACCATGACCTGGGTGTGAGGGTTGGCACCGAACTATACCATGGCCTGGATGAGGGCTTACACTTTTAGTGACATGACCTGGGTGTGACGGCCGGGCACCCTTTAGACATGACCTGGGTTTGAGGGCTGGGCACCCATCAGCACTATGACCTGAGGTGTGAGGGCGATGCACTGCTTCAGCACTATGAGACCAGGGGTGTGGAGTCCGAAAATTCCCCTTCAGCGCGTGACCCGGAGTGTGAGAGTTGCACCCTTCAGTGACATGATCCGTGTGAGGGCTTGGCACTCCCTCCAGCAATCTGCCATGACCCGGAGTGGTGACGTACGGGACCTTGAAAGGCATCCGGGGTGGGAGGGCTGCACCCCTTCAGTGTCATGAATCGGGTTGTGAGGGTCGGGCACCCTCTGCGAAACGAACGGGTGGAGGGGGTTGGGCACCTTCAGCACCATGACCCAGGGTGTTAGGCCGGGCCTGAATTCAGTGCCAATAATCGGGGTATGAGGGCCGGGCACCCCATCAGCACCACGACC
>NW_024732492.1:0-5829 GCF_018991925.1 Homarus americanus | reverse complement strand
CTGGGAGTGTCAGAAGTGTACTTGGGAGGTCAGGGGTGTACCTGGGAGTGTCAGCGGTGTACCTGGGAATGTCTGAGGTGTACCTGGGAGTGTCAGAGGTGTGCCTGGGAGTGTCAGAGGTGCACTTGGGAGTTTCACAGGTGCACCTTGGAGTGTCTGAGGTGTACCTGGGAGTGTCTGAGGTGCACCTGGGAGTGTCAGAGGTGTACCTAGGAGTATCGGAGGTTTACCTGGGAGTGTCGGAGTTGTACCTGGGAGTGTCGGTGGTGTACCTGGGAGTGTGAGAAGTGTACCCAGGGGAGTGTTGGTGTACCTGGGTTTGTCGGAGGTGTACCTGGGAGTACAGGAGGTGAACTTGGGAGGTCAGGGGTGTACCTGGGAGGTGTGGCGGTGTACCTGGGAATATCTGAGGTACCTGGGAGGTCAGGAGGTGTGCCTGGGAGTGTCAGAGGTGCACTTGGAGTGTCACAGGTGCACCATGGGAGTGTCTGAGGTACCTGGGAGTGTCTGAGGTGTACCTGGCAGTGTCTGAGGTACCTGGCAGGTCAGCGGATGTACCTGGGAGTGTCAGAGATGTACCAGGGAGTTTCAGAGGAATACCTAGGAGTGTCAGAGGTATACCTGGGAGTATTGAAGGTGTACCTGGGAGTGTCAGAGGTGTACCTGGGAGTGCTGCGGTACCTGGGAGTGTCAGAGATGTACCTGGGAGTGCCTGAGGTGTACCAGGGAATTATGGAGTACCTGGGAGTGTCAGGAGGTGTACCTGGGAGTTTGGAGGTGTACCTGGGAGTTCAGAGGGGTGCACCTGGGAGGTTCACAGAGGTGTACCTGGGAGTGTCGTAGGTGCACTCATGGAATGTGAGAAGTGAACCTGGGAGTGTCTGGGGTGTGCCTGGGAGTGTCCTTTGGTGTACTTGGGAGTGTCTGAGGTACCTGGTGAGGTCGTGAGTACCTGGGGGTGTCAGACGCACATGGGAGTGTCAGAGTTGTACCGGGAGTGTCAGAGGTGTACCTGGGAGTGTCGGAGGTGTACCTGGAGTGTAAGAAGTACTTGTGAGTGTCAGAGGAGTACCTGGGAGTGTCAGCGGTATACCTGGGAGTGTCTGAGGTGTACCTGGGAATGTTAGAGGTGTGCCTGGGAGTGTCATAGGTGCACTTGGGAGTGTCAGAGGTGCACCATGGAGTGTCTGATGTGTACCTGGGAGTGTCTGAGGTGTATCTGGCATTGTCTGAGGTGTACCTAGCAGTGTCTGAGGTGTACCTGGGAGTGTCAGCGGTGCACCTGGGAGTGTTAGAGGTGTATCAGGGAGTGACAGAGGAGTACCTAGGAGTTTCAGAGGTGTACCTTGGAGTGTCAGAGGTGTACCTGGGAGTGTCAGAGGTGTACCTGGGAGGGTCAGAGATGTATCTGGGAGTGTTAGACGTGTACCTGGGAGTGTCAGAGGTGTACCAGGGAATGTCAGTGGAGTACCTGGGAGTGTCAGAGGTGTACCTGGGAGTGTCAGAGGTGTGCCTGGTAGTGTCAGAGTTATACCTGGGAGTGTCGGAGGTGTACTTGCGAGTGTGAGAAGTGTACCTGGGAGTGTCTGGGGTGTACCTTGGAGTGTCTGGGGTGTACCTGGGAGTGTCTGAGGTGTGTTCTTGGTGAGTGTCATAGGTGGTGTACCTGGGAGTGTCTGAGGTGTACCTGGTGAGTGTCATAGGTGTACCTGGGTGTGTCAGAGGTGTACCTGGGAGTGTCAGGGTTGTACCAGGGAGTGTCAATGGAGTACCTGGGAGTATCATAGATGTACCTGGTAGTGTCAGAGGTGTACCTGTTAGTGTCAGAGGTGTACCTGGGAGTGTCTGAGATGCACCTGGGAGTGTAAAAAGTGTACCTGGGAGTGTCGGAGGTGTACCTGGGAGTGTCAGCGGTGTACTTGGGAGTGTCTGAGGTGTACCTGGAAGTATCAGAGGTGTGCCTGGGAGTGTCAGAGGTGCACTTGGGAGTGTCAAAGGTGCACCTTGGAGTGACTGAGGTGTACCTGGGAGTGTCTGAGGTGTAGCTGGCAGTGTCTGAGGTGTACCTGGCAGTGTCTGATGTGTACCTGGCAGTGTCAGCGGTGTACCTGGGAGTGTCAGCGGTGTACCTGGGAGTGTTAGACGTGTATCAGGGAGTGAGAGAGGAGTACCTAGTAGTGTCAGAGGTGTAACTGGGAGTGTCAGCGGTGTACCTGGGAGTGTCAGAGATGTACCAGGGAGTGTCAGAGGAATACCTAGGAGTGTCAGAGGTGTACCTGGCACTGTCAGCGGTGTTTCTGGGAGTGTCACCGGTGCACCTGGGAGTGTTAGAGGTGTATCAGGGAGTGACAGAGGAGTACCTAGGAGTGTCAGAGGTTGTACCTGGGAGTGTCAGAGGTGTACCTGGGAGTATCGGAGGTGTACCTGGGAGTGTCAGAGGTGTACCTGGGAGTGTCAGAGGTGTACCAGGGAGTATCAGAGATGTACCTGGGAGTGTCAGAGGTGTATCTGGGAGTGTTGGACGTGTACCTGGGAGTGTCAGAGGTGTACCAGGGAATGTCAGTGGAGAACCTGGGAGTGTCAGAGGTGTACCTGGGAGTGTCGGAGGTGCACCTGGGAGTGTCAGGGGTGTACCAGGGAGTGTCAGTGGAGTACCTGGGAGTGTCAGAGGTGTACGTGGGAGTGTCGGAGGTGTACCTGCCTGTGTCAGCGGTGTACCTGGGAGTGTCAGAGGTGTACCAGGTAATGTCAGTGGAATACCTGGGAGTGTCAAACGTGTACCTGGGAGTGTCATAGGTGTACTTGGGGGTGTGAGAGGTGTACTTGGGAGTGTCAGAGGTGCACCTTGGAGTGTCTGAGGTGTACCTGGGAGTGTCTGAGGTGTACCTGGTAGTGTCTGAGGTGTACCTGGTAGTGTCTGAGGAGTACCTGGCAGTGTCTGAGGTGTACCTGGCAGTGTCAGCGGTGTACCTGGGAGTGTCAGCGGTGTACCTGGGAGTGTCAGAGATGTACCAGGGAGTGTCAGAGGAATACCTAGGAGTGTCAGCGGTGTACCTGGGAGTATCGGAGGTGCACTGGGAGTGCAGAGGTGTACCTGGGAGTGTCACAGGTGTACCTGGGAGGTCAGAGATGTACCTGGGAGTGTCAGAGATGTATCTGGGAGTGTTGACGTACCTGGGAGTGCAGATGTGTACCAGGGAATGTCAGTGGAGTACTTGGGAGTGTCAGAGATGTACCTGGCAGTGTGAGGCGGTGTACCTGGGAGTCTCAGAGGTGTACCAGGAATGTGAGTGGAGTACCTGGGAGTGTCAAAAGTGTACCTGGCAGTGTCAGAGGTGTACCTGGGAGAGTCAGAGATGTACCTGGGAGGTCAGAGATGTATTGGGATAGTGACGTGTACCTGGGAGTGTCAGATGTACCAGGGAATGTCAGTGAGTACCTGGGAGTGTCAAAGTGTACCTGGGAGTGTCAGAGGTGTACTGGAGTGTCAGGGGGGTACCAGGAGTGTCACAGGAGTACCTGGGAGTGTCAGAGATGTACCTGGGAGGTCAGAGGTGTACCTGGGAGTGTCATAGATGTACCTGGGAGTGTCAGAGGTGTACCTGGGAGTGTCGGAGGTGTACCTGGGAGTGTCGGAGGTGTACCTGGGAGTGACTGAGGTGTACTGGGAGTGTCTGAGGTGTACCTGGCAGTGTCTGAGGTGTACCTGGCAGTGTCTGAGGTGTACCTGTCAGTGTGGGCGGTGACCTGGGAGTGTTAATGGTACCTGGGAGCGTTAGACGTATCAGGAGTGACAGAGGAGTACCTAGGAGTGTCAGAGGTACCTGGGAGTGTGAGGTACCTGGGAGTGTCTGCCGTGTACCTGGGAGTGTCAGAGGTGTACCTGGGAGTGTCACGGGTGTACCTGGGAGTGTCAGAGGCGACCTGGGAGTGTCAGAGGTGCACCTGGGAGAGTCGGAGGTGTACCTGGGAGTGTAAGAAGTGTACCTGGGAGTGTCGGAGGTGTACCTGGGAGTGTCGGAGGTGTACCGGGAGTGTCAGAGGTGTACTTTGGGAGTGTCAGAGGCACCTGGAGTGTCTGAGGTGTACCTGGGAGTGTCTGAGGTATACCTGGCAGTGTCACCAGTGTACCTGGGAGTGTCAGGCGTGCACCTGGGAGTGTTAGAGGTGTATCAGGGAGTGACAGAGGAGTACCTAGGAGTGTCAGAGGTGTACCTGGGTGTCAGAGGTACCTGGGAGTATCGGAGGTGTACCTGGGAGTGTCAGAGGTGTACCTGGGAGTGCTGGGGTGGTGTACCTGGGAGTATCAGAGATGTACCTGGGAGTGTCAGAGGTGTATCTGGGAGTGTTGGACGTACCTGGGAGTGCAGAGGTGTACCAGGAAGGTCAGTGGAGAACCTGGGGCCTGGAGATGCACCTGGGAGTGTCGGAGGCACCTGGGAGTGTCAGGGTGCACCAGGGAGTGTCAGTGAGCACCTGGGAGTGTCAGAGGTGTACCTGGGAGTGTCGGAGGTGCACTTGCCTGTGTCAGCGGTGTACCTGGAGTAAGTCAGGGTACCAGGAAATGACAGTGGAATACCTGGGAGTGTCAAACGTGTACCTGGGAGTGCTGGTAGGTGTACTTGGGGGTGTCAGAGGTGTACCTGGGAGAGTCTGAAGTGTACCTGGGAGTGTCAGAGGTGTGCTGGGAGTGTCAGGGAGGCACTTGGGAGTGTCAGAGGTGCACCTGGAGTGTCTGAGGTGTACCTGGGAGGTTCTGAGGTGTACCTGGTAGTGTCTGAGGAGTACCTGGCAGTGTCTGAGGTGTACCTGCAGTGTCAGGCGGTGTACCTGGGAGCAGTGGGCGGTGTACCTGGGAGTGTCAGAGATGTACAGGGAGTGTCAGAGGAATACCTAGGAGTGTCAGAGGTACCTGGGAGTATCGGAGGTGTACCTGGGAGTGTCAGAGGTGTACCTGGGAGTGTCACAGGTGTACCTGGGAGTGTCAGAGATGTACTGGGAGTGTTGGACGGTACCTGGGAGTGTCAGATGTGTACCAGGAATGTCAGTGGGAGTACTTGGGAGTGTCAGGTGTACCAGGAAGTGTCGGAGATGTACCTGGCAGTGCTGGGGCGGTACCTGGGAGTGTCAGAGGTGTACCAGGAATGTCAGTGAGCACGGGAGGTCAGAGGTGTACCTGGAAGTGTCGGGAGATGTACCTGGCAGTGTCGGCGGTGTACCTGGGAGTGTCAGAGGTGTACCAGGGAATGTCAGTGAGTACCTGGGAGTGTCAAAGTGTACCTGGGAGTGTCAGGAGGTGTACCTGGGAGAGAGTCAGAGTTGTACCTGGGAGGTCAGAGATGTATCTGGGAGTGGGACGTGTACCTGGGAGGTTGAGATGTGTGACCAGGAATGTCAGTGGAGTACTTGGGGAGTGTCAGAGGTGTACCTGGAGTGTCACAGGTGTACCTGGGTGTGTCAGATGTACCTGGGGTGTCAGAGATGTATCTGGGAGTGTTGGACGTGTACCTGGGAGTGTCAGATGTGTACCAGGGAATGTCAGGAGTACCTGGGAGTGTCAAAGTGTACCTGGAGGTCAGAGGTGTACTCGGGAGTGTCAGGGGTGTACCAGGGAGTGTCACTGAGGCCTGGGAGGTCAGAGATGTACCTGGGAGTGTCAGAGGTGTACCTGAGTGTCATAAGATGTACCTGGGAGTGTAAGAAGTGTACCTGGGAGTGTCGGAGGTGTACCTGGGAGGTCGGAGGTGTACCTGAGATGTCAGAGGGTACTGGGAGGTCAGAGGTGCACCTTGGAGTGTCTGGAGAGGTGTACCTGGGAGTGTCTGAGAT
>NW_024732491.1:0-26434 GCF_018991925.1 Homarus americanus | reverse complement strand
GGTGGACCTATGTACAGGCGATCCTGTAACCTGTGCTGAGATCCAGCTCAAGATGATCTTGCTGATGGGTGTACGTGACGAGGACCTGCTTCAGAAACTCCTCACCCTCGACGCCGCCTCTTCCCTCACCGACTTCGTCACCTGTTGCAGGTCGTATGAGGCCACAAGAGAGGCTGCCTCAGCTATACACTCATCGCCATCTCAAGTCCACACCGTCTCCACCTACAAGAGGAATCAACGCCAGATGCAGACGACGTCCTCTCCACAGCCCCCGTCACAGTCACCAGTTTCTTCTCCCGAATCCTGCAGAAACTGTCAGCGCCAGCATGGTCCAGGAAAGTGCCCTGCGGCTGATAGTACATGTCGAAACTGTGGGTTTCAAGGCCATTGGCCCCGCACAACTCGATGTCCTGCCAACAAGGTCTCATGCAACGCTTGCAACAAGCAAGGACACTTCGCCAAGTGTTGCAGGTCCACCAAGAAGCCTCCATCTCCAGGTCAAAACGTCTCTTCACAGCCCGACAGAACATCCACACCACCGTCTCCCAAGAACAACAAAGGATGCCGACGCGTGGATGATGCCTCGAGTGACAGGTCCCCCAAGCCCGTCAATGTTCGTCTGTCCTACGGTACCAACTCTTCCAACCTCCTGATGATACCTGACACGGGCGCGGACATCACGGTGATTGGACCAACACACCTGGACGCCCTCAACATCCCCAGGAGTAGCCTGTCACCCACAGCCATGAACGACGTGCTCACAGCGGACGGGTCCCCGATGTCTCCACCTTTAGGTTGCTTCAAGGCAACACTACAGCTCGGTCCCAAGTCTTGCCTTGCCACAGTCCACGTCCATGAGGGCATCCAAATCCCTCTCTTGTCATGTGGCCATTGTCAGGACTTGGCCATCGTCTCATCCGAGTTCCCAAAGCCCATCCTCGCCGTGACACACCTCAACAGGTGTGCAGAGATACCTGTTTCAGCCATGACCACACCTGCTGCCGCCCGGGAGTTCTTTTTTCGTCAGTTCAGCGACGTCCTTGTCTCCAAGTCCGACCTCCAGAAGACGCCGCTCAAGAAGATGACAGGCCCCCCGATGAGAATCCACCTCAAGCCTGGCGCGACGCCTTTCGCCATCCACACACCCAGGCCTATCCCCTTTGCCATAGGGGACAAGGTGAAGGCGGAGCTCGATTCTCTGGTGCAGCAGGGGATCATCAGACACGCCGGTGAGGAGCCCTCCGAGTGGTGCCACCCTATGGTCTTGGCACCCAAGCCTGTAGGTGTTCGCATTACAGTGGACCTCACCCATCTCAACTCGCAGGTCTCCCGTCCCGCCCATCCATCGCCTACGCCCATCCAAGCAGTCCGCAGCGTCACCCTGTCTGCAAAGTTCTTTACCACGGCGGATGCACTACATGGGTACTGGCAAGTCGACCTGGCGGAAGAAGATCGCCACCTCACTACATTCATCACGCTCCACGGCCGCTTCCAACACTGCCGCGGACCCATGGGCTTCGCAGCAACGGGGGATGCGTACTGCCTCCATGGGGATATGGCTCTGCAGGGTGTCACCAACTGCGTGAAGGTCGTAGATGACATCCTGCTCTTCGACGATGACCTCCCGGCCCACTTGAACCGAGTTCATCTGATGCTCACAAGATGTCGTGCCCATGGTATCACCCTGAACAAAGATAAATTTGTGGTCGCCGCCTCCCAAGTTAACTACTGCGGCTACAACATCTCGCCAGAGGGGATCTCAGCTGATGAGGAGAAGGTCAAGGCCATCAGGGACTTCCCTACTCCAGCGAACCTGACCGACCTTCGCTCATTTATGGGCCTGGTAAATCAGCTGGCCGACTTCTCCCCTAAAATCGCCACATCAGCCCAACCTCTACGCCCCCTCATGAGCCCCAAGCGCTCGTTCCTCTGGACTCCTGACCACGACCTAGCGTTCAGGAATGTTAAGAAGGCGTTGCTGTCACCACCAGCCTTGGCACCCTTCGACCCGTCGTTACCAGTGGTCCTCCAGACCGACGCCTCCCGTCTATACGGCCTCGGATATGCCCTCCTTCAAGACCACGGCCAGGGTAGACTGCGCTTAGTTCAGTGTGGCTCCAGGTTTTTGACGGACACGGAGACCAGATACGCCACCATCGAACTAGAGATGCTGGCAGTCGCCTGGGCTATGGCCAAGTGCCGCCTTTACCTGTTCGGCCTTGGGCATTTCACCCTCATGACGGACCATCGCCTGCTCATACCCATCCTCAATCACTACACGTTGGACGCCATCGAAAATCCTCGCCTCCAACGTCTCAAAGAGAAGACCGCCCCTTACGTCTTTACAGCTGTGTGGCGTGCCGGGAAACTTCTGTGCATACCAGACGCCCTCTCCCGAGCCCCTGTTAGTCGCCCCACACCTGAAGATGAAGTCGACTGTACCACGGCCGCTGCTCACGTTCGGTCTTTAGTGACACACACAGCCACTTCTCTTGCTGACAAGACGACGACGACGACGCCCTCCATCGAAGACGATAGGACTCTCCAGGAGCTTCGCATCGCCGCCGCTCAAGACCCGGCATACGTCCAACTCCTCGACTACGTCTCCGCTGGATTCCCCACCAACCGCTACGACATTCACGCCTCCGCCCTCCCCTTCTGGAAGCTAAGGGATAGCCTCTATGCGGACGGAGAGCTGGTGTTGTACGGCCCCAGGATCGTCGTTCCGCTGCCCTCCGCCGGCGCACCTTATCCCGCCTCCATGACAGCCACCGCGGCGTTGAAGCCACCAGGCGCAGAGCCCGTCAGACCGTCTTCTGGCCTGGTATTGACGCCGATATTAAGAGCACGGTTGAGGCCTGTGAGCCTTGCCAGCAACTCCAGCCCAGCCAGCAACAAGAGCCGTACCTGTGCAATGACCTCCCAAAGCGGCCCTTTGAGTCCGTGTCCGCCGACTTCTTTAATGTGGCCGGAAAGTCTTTCCTGGTGGTCGCCGACAGGCTCTCTGGATGGCCCGTGGTAGTTCCCTGTGGTCGGGACACCACCTCTTCCAGGGTCATCCGGATGTTTTGTCGCTTCTTCCGGGAAGTCGGAGTGCCTCTCCGCCTCCGAACCGACGGTGGGCCCCCGTTCAATAGCCACGAGTTCAAGAGCTTCGCCGAACGCTGGGGCGTCCACCACATCGTCACCTCCCCTCATTACCCGCAGGCGAATGGCCACGCCGAGGCAGCGTAAAGTCCGTAAAATACCTCATCCTCAAGACAGCACCGACGGGGAACCTGGACTGCGAGGAGTTCGACAGGGGCCTACTGGAACTCCGTAACACCCCTACCCCTGCCGGACGCTCTCCTGCCCAGGTGTTGTATGGCCGCCCCCTTCGTACTTGTGTGCCTGCCCACCCCCAGTCCTTCTTAGATGAATGGCAGATCAAGGCGGACGAGTGTGACCGCCGTGAGGCTGCCCGGATGGCCCAAGTGACAAGCCACTATGACGCCCAAGCCCGCCCCCTTCCCAGGTTGGCCGTCGGCCAGCAAGTACGAATCCAGGACCCGACGTCACACCGCTGGGACAAGGTCGGGGTCGTCATGGGCCGTGGCGAGTCTCGTTCGTACCAAGTCCGCCTCCCCAGTGGTCGTGTGTGGTGGCGAAACAGACGCCATCTCCGCCCAGTGCCATCCTCTAGTGACGAACCTTCCTCCCCGCCCCCTGTGTCCCCTTGCCCAGACCAGGAACGAAGGTCATCAGTTGATCCTCCCATTGTCCCTCGCCGCTCTCCCCGACTCATGGAAAAAGAGTCCGTAGCCGCTCGAGATTGCACTACGAGCGTAAAGGGGGAGGGAGGTGTATAGATATGTAAATACCAAGATATGTGAACACGCCTGACGCCAGGACTCTGTTACCATTCATTGTACCATTTATTCACATGTCTGTATTACTACATATTATTATAGCATGTCTGATATCTATGCTTATGTCTAATGCCTATTTCCACTTACTATGTCCCGATGTACTATGTCTGTACCGCGCTAGTCGAGTAATTAGAAGACCCCATTTATTGTCCTAGTAATGTCTAGCAACTCTCCTTGCCTAGCTAGCTAATTTCCCTCAGATCGGCTTCGGCCTGCCTACGACGTGGAGTTCCTTGTGCTGGCTCCTGTTCCTGTACCGGTTGGTTATCCTGCCAAGTCTTGTACACTTATTGAATACATCTACTGCTCGTGCTATTGGAGTTTGAAGAACCTTGTCTAGGATTTCATCACACCACAATGGACAACAAGCCTATTAGCATGCTTCCAGTCGCAGAACCCATCAGATGTGAATTGAGATCTTGAAACACCCATTAGCTTGCAAAAGAAGCAGTAGACCCGCCCATTTGCGGAGGAGAAACAAAGCCAAGAACGCTTTACAACTTCCACATTTCGATTCCTTCGCTCAAACATGGCTGGTGTGCATTTGCGACTGACATTGTTTGCATCTTTTTGTACTGCTGATTTTGCATCCAAAAATTTAGCATCACTGTGGTGGAGACTCTCAGAACCGTTCGCAGCCCAATAATCAATAAATTGTTTTGTCAAATGTTCTGACCATAAGCTAATGTCAATGTCATAATTTTGTGCAGTTGCCATTTGCACTTCAGGAGGCACATGCATTGATTCAATTTCAATCTCCTCGGCAGTCTGGTAATTTCCCCCTGTAGATAGGCTAGAGCTGCCATATAAAGAGGAAGCTGATGCATCACATGCAGGTACTTGTTCTGGTTGCCTTGAAGATGAGCTTGCAGAAGCACTGACTAGATGTTCTGAAGCTGATGGACGAGTGAAGAATTCAGTCAGTCGACGTGTTTTTGTAAATTCTTTAGCTTCTCTCTCAGCACGTTCTTTAGATGTCTTTCTCTTTGCAGCACCACTTTCGAAACGTTGTACACCTTTGTGTCTGTCCATTCCACTCATTTCTGCAACAATAATTTTCTGTCAACAAAGACGGACACCTAATTTTTCGTTATAATTAAAAACGTAACACAAATTGGCCGTTTGCTTTTTGCTACTTTATGGAGAAGTTAATTGATTACTTAACTCCCTGGAACATTTGGACGCCAGCATATTATTAAAATTTGGAATTTTGGGTAAGATTATGACCTCTCCCTCTGACTTCTCCCAGTCCCACCCCTAAAGCTCGCCGTCGGTTCGCCTCCTTTTCACCATTGACTATACTGTGTTATACTGTATATACTGAGCGTGGAACTGACAGAAACCGTCATTGACATAGTTAATGTACTCAAAATACATAAAAAATAACTCAACTTATTTGCAGCCAATCGACCTGTAGTATTAGGGTGTGTCAATTTTGTCAACATGTTAAAAATCAAATTTGGTAGTCAAAATATTGTGCCTCTTTATGTCTAAACTTGAGATTAGCAAACAAAAATGAATTGAAATAACCCTCACCTACATCAATTATACCTTAAAGTTTCAAATATCAGTATTTCAACAAATTAATGAGACTTGATTAGAATTATTCACTTGATATTAACTAATCTCATGTAAGCATATGGATTATGGAGTATTTTATGGTTCTATAGCTTGTGTACAATATGCATGTCAGAACATGAACATGAACAGGCTCTCCGTGTGGGACAGTTTAATTCTTGTTTTGACTTGTACCAAGCGTGAGGATAAGGCGCCCGGCTCACTCTCCTTCTAGATATCATAGACGGTGGTTTGCTCTCATTGCACTTGCACCTACTCTACCAGACGAATTCTACATTTTAATTATTGTAAGTAGGGCATATTGATTGTCGCAGTTACTTATATCATTGTATAAAACATTATGTTCTAAGAAATTATTATGTTATTTCTGTTACAGCATTTTTGATAAACAAATTGATATTTTTTGAAACAACAATTGAATTATGAAACATTGAAATATTTTTCTATTTGTCAGATAGTGTGAAGATGTCAAAATTGAAGACAAGAAGTCAGTTGTCAACCCACTTGAGCCTGCTAGTTGGTAAAGGGAAGGAGCTTCCTGTATCAGAACTTCCAACAGTGAGAGACATGCTAAGATTAGGGTTACTCCTTCGAGAAAAAAATGCAAAGGACAGAAGGAACTATACAGATAAAGAACTCATAAATGACATGATAGTCCCTCTTCTGCATCAATGGACAAAAGCTAATGCACTATTCAAACCACCTGTGATTAATCAGTGTCGAACTATTGAGCTAAAACTAACGAAATTATGGCACAAAGCAGTTGAAACATCACTTGGTAAAGGAAACTTGGCCAGGAAAAATGAATTTCTGCACACACTTGATACTCTGTTTGACATTTTGACCTGCAAGTGCTCCATACAATTATGTTCTGAATCCAACTGTTCTCACTCAGATAAGAGAGAAAATAATTCCCACATTGATTGTGGTTGTCCTCGTGAAAAGAAGATCCCTGTTTTAGAGCTTGAATTTATAAAGGCACAGAGGACAAAGGCAGAAGGCCAAGGAAGTATGCAAATGGGTTCAATAGATTATTCAGAAACAAAGAAGCAGATTGCTAATGCCAAGAAGAGAGAACAAATCCGAGAGAGGGAACAAAAGAAGAAAATGAAGAGTGAAGAAGCCATCCAAAGAGAGGAAGAGCTGTGTCAAGATGTTTATCACTTCTTTGATAGTTCTTCTGATGAACAGGAAGCAACATCAGATGATAGTTCCAAAGAGCCATCTGAACCTTTACCAAAGAAAATGAAATACAACACAAGAAATATTTCAAACATTGCTTTAGCTAGTATTCGCCACCATGCTGGACTTCGTGAGGCTGCAGAAATTGCAACTGCCGCTTGGATAGATGCAGGCCTCATCAGCCGAGAGGATGTATCTTTGGTGATAGATCATAATAAAATTAGAAGAGCACAAGAAAAAATAATGAAGGAAATATCTGATCAGCATGAAAAAGATTTAAGCGAGGGAGGGCTCTCCTGTCTTTTGTTTGATGGAAGAATAGATGACACAAAAGTTTTGCTAGAAGTAGAGGGAGTGAACAGAAAGTTTCCAGGTCTCATCAAAGAAGAACACTACTCTGTCTGTTCTGAGCCTGGTGGTCGGTTTTTGTTTCACTTTGCTCCCGAAACTGAAGTAGAAGGGAAGAAACATGCAGAGGTCATTGCTGATCATATTTTATGTTGGGTTCAGGAGAGAGGACTTGGCAGTTCACTGCAGGCTGTTGGTGGAGATTCAACTGCAGTGAACACCGGATGGCAGGGGGGTGTAATGACGCATTTAGAGAAAAAACTAGGAAGAAGACTTGTTTGGATTGTATGTGATTTACATACAGGCGAGCTACCTCTTCGTCATCTCATCCAGGAACTTGATGGTCCTACAAAGAGCAACAACAAGTGGTCAGGTCCCCTTGGCATCATGCTGGATGAAGCAACACAACTAGAAATAAATACAACCTTTCCAAAGGTCGAAGTTGGCCCTCCCCTTCCGGCGTTGTCTGAAGGAGTCATCAAAGATCTCAGCACAGATCAATCCTATGCTTATCGTATTGCCCAAGCAATAAGATCAGGAGAAGTGCCTCAGTCATTGGCTCTCTTGGAGATTGGACCTGTCAGTCACAGCCGTTGGTTAACTACAGCTCTTCGTTTCTGCAGGATTTGGATTTCCAAACACGAATTGAAGGGCAAAGTGCTGAAGAATTTGAGGTTAATTGTTGAATTTATTATTGGAGTTTATCTTCCCCAGTGGTTTAGTGTGAAACTTAATCCTATGTGGGTGGATGGGCCCAATCACCTTTTGTTTCAATTGCAGCTAGTAAGAACACAGAGGAAGGTAGTGAGGGACATCGTGTTACCTGTGGCAAGAAGGTCCGCTTGGTATGCTCGATCAGAAGCAGTTTTGCAAGCAATGCTTTGCAGTCAATGTACCAATCTCCGAACCGAGGCTGTAGAAGTCATTCTAAAGATTAGAGGAACGCTAATAGATGACGACCAGTTGGGAGACTGTTCGTTTCATTCAAGAAAAGTTCCCCCAATAAACGTCAATGCCACCAAATTGTCAGAATTGGTTGACTTGAGTTTGGAAGTCTTAGAGCCACCATTGACAACAAGTCTAACTAGCCAAGAATTGAGAAACCTTAAAGAGACTCCAATGCAGGTGCCGAAGTGGCCTTCCCACACTCAAAGTGTGGAGAGATGTGTGAAAATGGTCACAGAAGCAGCGGGCCATGTTTACAGCCACGAGAGGCGAGAAGGTTACATCAAAGCACAAATAGCAAGCAGACTACTGATGACAAGAAACCAAAGCAAAGAGAGTATGAAGGCATTGGTTACTTTCAAATAGACTACGGATAATAAAATATAATAATTTGAAACTTGAAACAGTAACATGTGTGCAAACGCTGGTTATGTTATAAATTCACAAATATGTACATTTAAAAATCCATTTGATGTAGGTAGGACTTATTATAAAAAAAAATTTATGCCAGAATATTGTTTTGCATGCTTAAAGACTACAATAAATTGCTACCAAATTACTCGATTTTCAATTTAGCCAGTTCACCCCCTAAATTGACACACCCTAATAGGGTGTGTCAATTTTGTCAACATGTTAAAAATCAAATTTGGTAGTCAAAATATTGTGCCTCTTTATGTCTAAACTTGAGATTAGCAAACAAAAATGAATTGAAATAACCCTCACCTACATCAATTATACCTTAAAGTTTCAAATATCAGTATTTCAACAAATTAATGAGACTTGATTAGAATTATTCACTTGATATTAACTAATCTCATGTAAGCATATGGATTATGGAGTATTTTATGGTTCTATAGCTTGTGTACAATATGCATGTCAGAACATGAACATGAACAGGCTCTCCGTGTGGGACAGTTTAATTCTTGTTTTGACTTGTACCAAGCGTGAGGATAAGGCGCCCGGCTCACTCTCCTTCTAGATATCATAGACGGTGGTTTGCTCTCATTGCACTTGCACCTACTCTACCAGACGAATTCTACATTTTAATTATTGTAAGTAGGGCATATTGATTGTCGCAGTTACTTATATCATTGTATAAAACATTATGTTCTAAGAAATTATTATGTTATTTCTGTTACAGCATTTTTGATAAACAAATTGATATTTTTTGAAACAACAATTGAATTATGAAACATTGAAATATTTTTCTATTTGTCAGATAGTGTGAAGATGTCAAAATTGAAGACAAGAAGTCAGTTGTCAACCCACTTGAGCCTGCTAGTTGGTAAAGGGAAGGAGCTTCCTGTATCAGAACTTCCAACAGTGAGAGACATGCTAAGATTAGGGTTACTCCTTCGAGAAAAAAATGCAAAGGACAGAAGGAACTATACAGATAAAGAACTCATAAATGACATGATAGTCCCTCTTCTGCATCAATGGACAAAAGCTAATGCACTATTCAAACCACCTGTGATTAATCAGTGTCGAACTATTGAGCTAAAACTAACGAAATTATGGCACAAAGCAGTTGAAACATCACTTGGTAAAGGAAACTTGGCCAGGAAAAATGAATTTCTGCACACACTTGATACTCTGTTTGACATTTTGACCTGCAAGTGCTCCATACAATTATGTTCTGAATCCAACTGTTCTCACTCAGGTAAGAGAGAAAATAATTCCCACATTGATTGTGGTTGTCCTCGTGAAAAGAAGATCCCTGTTTTAGAGCTTGAATTTATAAAGGCACAGAGGACAAAGGCAGAAGGCCAAGGAAGTATGCAAATGGGTTCAATAGATTATTCAGAAACAAAGAAGCAGATTGCTAATGCCAAGAAGAGAGAACAAATCCGAGAGAGGGAACAAAAGAAGAAAATGAAGAGTGAAGAAGCCATCCAAAGAGAGGAAGAGCTGTGTCAAGATGTTTATCACTTCTTTGATAGTTCTTCTGATGAACAGGAAGCAACATCAGATGATAGTTCCAAAGAGCCATCTGAACCTTTACCAAAGAAAATGAAATACAACACAAGAAATATTTCAAACATTGCTTTAGCTAGTATTCGCCACCATGCTGGACTTCGTGAGGCTGCAGAAATTGCAACTGCCGCTTGGATAGATGCAGGCCTCATCAGCCGAGAGGATGTATCTTTGGTGATAGATCATAATAAAATTAGAAGAGCACAAGAAAAAATAATGAAGGAAATATCTGATCAGCATGAAAAAGATTTAAGCGAGGGAGGGCTCTCCTGTCTTTTGTTTGATGGAAGAATAGATGACACAAAAGTTTTGCTAGAAGTAGAGGGAGTGAACAGAAAGTTTCCAGGTCTCATCAAAGAAGAACACTACTCTGTCTGTTCTGAGCCTGGTGGTCGGTTTTTGTTTCACTTTGCTCCCGAAACTGAAGTAGAAGGGAAGAAACATGCAGAGGTCATTGCTGATCATATTTTATGTTGGGTTCAGGAGAGAGGACTTGGCAGTTCACTGCAGGCTGTTGGTGGAGATTCAACTGCAGTGAACACCGGATGGCAGGGGGGTGTAATGACGCATTTAGAGAAAAAACTAGGAAGAAGACTTGTTTGGATTGTATGTGATTTACATACAGGCGAGCTACCTCTTCGTCATCTCATCCAGGAACTTGATGGTCCTACAAAGAGCAACAACAAGTGGTCAGGTCCCCTTGGCATCATGCTGGATGAAGCAACACAACTAGAAATAAATACAACCTTTCCAAAGGTCGAAGTTGGCCCTCCCCTTCCGGCGTTGTCTGAAGGAGTCATCAAAGATCTCAGCACAGATCAATCCTATGCTTATCGTATTGCCCAAGCAATAAGATCAGGAGAAGTGCCTCAGTCATTGGCTCTCTTGGAGATTGGACCTGTCAGTCACAGCCGTTGGTTAACTACAGCTCTTCGTTTCTGCAGGATTTGGATTTCCAAACACGAATTGAAGGGCAAAGTGCTGAAGAATTTGAGGTTAATTGTTGAATTTATTATTGGAGTTTATCTTCCCCAGTGGTTTAGTGTGAAACTTAATCCTATGTGGGTGGATGGGCCCAATCACCTTTTGTTTCAATTGCAGCTAGTAAGAACACAGAGGAAGGTAGTGAGGGACATCGTGTTACCTGTGGCAAGAAGGTCCGCTTGGTATGCTCGATCAGAAGCAGTTTTGCAAGCAATGCTTTGCAGTCAATGTACCAATCTCCGAACCGAGGCTGTAGAAGTCATTCTAAAGATTAGAGGAACGCTAATAGATGACGACCAGTTGGGAGACTGTTCGTTTCATTCAAGAAAAGTTCCCCCAATAAACGTCAATGCCACCAAATTGTCAGAATTGGTTGACTTGAGTTTGGAAGTCTTAGAGCCACCATTGACAACAAGTCTAACTAGCCAAGAATTGAGAAACCTTAAAGAGACTCCAATGCAGGTGCCGAAGTGGCCTTCCCACACTCAAAGTGTGGAGAGATGTGTGAAAATGGTCACAGAAGCAGCGGGCCATGTTTACAGCCACGAGAGGCGAGAAGGTTACATCAAAGCACAAATAGCAAGCAGACTACTGATGACAAGAAACCAAAGCAAAGAGAGTATGAAGGCATTGGTTACTTTCAAATAGACTACGGATAATAAAATATAATAATTTGAAACTTGAAACAGTAACATGTGTGCAAACGCTGGTTATGTTATAAATTCACAAATATGTACATTTAAAAATCCATTTGATGTAGGTAGGACTTATTATAAAAAAAAATTTATGCCAGAATATTGTTTTGCATGCTTAAAGACTACAATAAATTGCTACCAAATTACTCGATTTTCAATTTAGCCAGTTCACCCCCTAAATTGACACACCCTACTGCCTACCCAGCAACAAGCTGCATTGTACATCCAATACAATATGTATACAGTGAGCACATTGTGAGTTTCCTTTCTCCAACCCATCCTGAGTGTGAACCAATATCTCATACCTCCACAAATGGTGACCCCCGGAGATTCGCACTCACACAGGATGGAGGAGAAACTGATCACTCTCCCAGTCTTCAAGCAACATGGAAGACTTGCTTATCCACACAGAGGCAGCATCTCATCGGCTCTACAACTACTGTCTCTACATCGCAGGTTAGACACCCTAGAGCAGCTCTGCTAATCTAAGCAGACAGCCGCTCCTCTTCCTGCCCCAAGCACCACGTCCTACCGACCCCAACACACCCGTCCTGCCTCAGACGCCGCCCCCGTCCCAGCAGTACCCCCTGCCGCTCCTCCTGACGCAGCCCCTGCTCCTGACTCGGACCCACACACCCCTCTTTTCTCCCCCAGGTACCCCCTGCTGTTGTCGTGGACCCTGTTGCTGTCATGCACCATGCTGCCGTCGTGAACCCTGCTGCCGTCATAGAACCTGCTCCTGTCCTGGACCCTGCTGCTGTGGTAGAACCTGCTCCTATCATAGACCCTCCTCCTGTCGTGAACCCTGCTGCCGTCATAGAACCTGCTCCTGTCATGGACCCTCCTCCTGACGTCGCCCCTGACCCAGTCACCCCAGCCAGTGGCCCTGAGGAAGCTGCCCCAGCTGCTATAGAAGCACAACAATAATTACCTGTCCAACCCCCTCTAATCCAAAACCCTCTTTCTCCCCCTGATTCCCCCACAGGTTCTGTGTTATTAGACGGAGTTGTCACTCGCAGCGGCCGAGTGGTACGTACACCTGCCCGTCGCACCCGGAGGGGAGGGGGAGTATTGTAGTGGAGTCCTCCCCTACAAACGCCGTGTGTCGCTGACTGGCCAACCCCCCACGAATCTGCCTGCGTATCCCTCGTGGTCAAGGTCAGGTAACCAGGGACGCCGAACAAAGCGGGGGCCTTCCATAAGCCACGCCTACCGCGGTTATATAAGACCTCACCTGGCCTTCATCGCTCACTTTCTACTTACCGCCACCAACAAGCAACATCCCTCAACAGCTCCATACACACGCTCCCTCAGAAAGCTCCTCGCCCTACAGGAACTCTGAGCAAGCTTCGTCCAACTTAGTATCTCTTTAACACTGTGTTGTGCAACAATATATATATGAGAAACACTGTGATTTTCTATTTCTACCTCAATCCTGAGTGTTGGATATATTTCATGTACGTACGTTGTGAGGCCAAATAAGAGGCCCTGACAACCTGCCACGACAGTATGCTACAGGATCACTCTTCCAGTCTTCAATCAACAACATTGAAGACTGGCTAATCCACATGGAGGCAGCTCTCATCGGCTCTACAGCTGCAGACAAACAGAAGTGTGATGGCCCCTGTCTCATCAACGAAAGTATTATACAAATGGGTTCTTACATCTGATTTATATTCAGATTTCACCACCTGTAACTTTCCATTACCTATGAGTAGGACAAGAGTTGAACACGTGAACGGTAGCTTTCCCAAGAGGGAGAAGCCCATATGTCAGCATCTATGTAAGCGCGCACCAGGGGCGACGCTCTTAGTCAGTCACTCACATCAACTAATATCGAAAGGACGTTGATCCACATTTATATTACATAAATGCCGTCCTTTCTCATTCACTCATAAATAGTGGAACTTACGGTTGATATACACTCAGGAATTATAAACATAATACTTTTATAATAAAACAAGAAACTTCAATTGGGTTTCGTTACCAAAAGCCCAATTATATTATATGTGTACCAACCTGGTGTAGTATCTTGCATTATTTAATGGGAGAATGACAAGCACATGGTCGGTCTGGCTGGGCGTTTATTCTCTGTTCTTAGTTACAACGTGCCTAACACATTTCGTGTTTACACAAGCCTAAACACTTTCTGACTTTGGTAAGAAGTAACATAATATATAATATATATATTCAATAAAGGCAGCATATAAACATACATATACATAACACTAATTCTCCCTTTCAAAAGAGAGCATGGCTGCTACAATCCTAAATAAACAAAACTTACAGAATTACATATGGCAGGGAAGAAGGGAATAGAACACAACAAATATAACTTCCTAACTAAACAGTTTTGAAAGGCCTGTTCACAATTCAGATAATTAGAGGTCTAATTTAATTACAGGTCTCCTAACTCTGTTTGATCTTCTAGGACTATTCCCTCCATCAAGTTTTACAGGGGTTTCACTTGCACTCTGTGCATTATCAGTGACAGACATATCATCACTACAATCAGTTGACACAGTGAGTGGATGCTGGGAAACATCATCTTTGACCTCATCATCATGATGATCATCTGAAACTGTGTCAAGTTTATCATCATGTCCTGGTGCTACATTCATCTCATGTGCCTGAATGATGTGATCCACATGAACATACCTCAAAGAGTTACCACATTTCACTAAATATGTCCTAGATCCACATACCTTGTCAATGACACCAGTTATCCACTTTGCATGTACAGTACCATAACCTTTAGCCATGTTCCTAACTCTCACCCTATCATTTACCTTGAACACTCTTTCACTGGAACTCTTATCATGATACATTTTTTGTTGAGCTTGTTTCCTCTCTACAACTTCAAACAGACTTGGCTTAACTAAACTTAATCTTGTTCTCAACTGTCTCTTCACCATTAACTCTGCAGGAGTACATCCTGTCACACTATGTGGCGTGGTTCTGTATCTGAGTAAGAAATTTGCTAGTCTGTGTTTCATTGATTTTCCTACAGTTCCTTGAATTACCTGCTTGGAAAGTGCTTCCTTTACAATTCTAACTGATCTCTCAGCTGCACCATTAGAGGCAGGATGATAGGGTGGGGTCAGTACATGCTTTACACCGTTGAATCTCATGAAGTTCTTAAACTCTGATGATTGGAATGGAGGACCATTGTCAGAAACTACCTCTTCTGGTAATCCATGTTCGGCAAATATTAATCTTAATTCATCAATGTTGCTACCAGCATTAGCACTGTACATGTGCTTAACATCAATCCACTTTGAATGACTATCAATTAATACAAGAAATTTGTCTGCTCCCTTATCACAGAAGTCAATGTGTACTCTTTGGACGGGACGGGTAGGCCATTTCCAGGTTTTCAAAGGTGTGCTGGGTGGCATACTTCTAACATTCTGACAAACAGAGCACTTGTGGGGGTATGAGATATTGGTTCACACTCAGGATGGGATGGAGAAAGGAAACTCACAATGTGCTCACTGTATACATATTGTATTTGATGTACAATGCAGCTTGTTGCTGGGTAGGTAGTATGGTAATAAGCGTTGAGTAGAGAGAGCTGGGTGGTGAGGGTGCCCAGAGTGAGGGCACGCGGCTTGAGGGACGCCAAGGTCGCTGGTGGGAGCGGCAGCTGCACGGCTGGCGCGGAGGAGGAGGTGTTGCTTGCTGGTGGCACTGTGTAGAAAGAGGGTGGTAACAGCGGTGTCAGGCCTTATAAGGCGGGGGTAGGCGTGGGTAGATAGTTGACCCCCGCTCCGTGGGCGGCGCTGGAGCCGTAGGCTGGGGAATTCGAGAAGGTTCGGTGCTTGTAGGGAAGGAATCCACTACACACTCACGTACCACCTTTTCTATTTCACCATCCAGTTTAGGCCATCACACAAAACTTCTGGCCAGTGCTTTCATAGCACATATACCTGGATGTTCAAAATGCAGTTCATTCAAAATTTGCCATCTAAAACACTGTGGAATTAACACTCTCATACCCCACAACACACATCCCTGATCTACTGATAATTGACATCTCCTTAAATGATATGGATGAAAGTCTAAGGATGGACAATTCTCTGGCCATCCATTTAGTGTATACTCCAGGACTCTTCCTAATACGACATCTTTCCTAGTTTCATGAGCAATCATTCCGGAGGTGACTGGAAAATCTTCTGCTATCATGGTTACAGCAAAAACCTAAGGCTCTATTCCATCATTTGATCCGCTACATGGCAACCTTGACAAGGCATCTGCATTGGAATGATCATCTGAACGTCTGTACTGTATCTCATAGTCATATGCCGACAATATCAAAGCCCATCTCTGCATTCTTGCTGCAGCAAGTGTAGGAACAGGTGATTTAGTACCCAAAATTGCCAAGAGAGGCTTGTGATCAGTTATTAAAACAAAATTCCTCCCATATAGATACTGGTGAAATTTCTTTACTCCAAATATGATAGACAAAGCTTCTTTCTCTATTTGTGCATAATTTTTCTCGCTTTGGGTAAGAGTTCTCGAGGCATATGCAATGGGTCGTTCTTCACCGTTATCCATTATGTGACTTATGACAGCACCTAATCCATAGCCCGATGCATCACAAGCAACCTTTAGTGTTCTACTTGTATCATAGTGGACCAAAACATCAGTACTGAACAGAGCAGCTTTACAATCTCCAAATGACTTCTGAGTTGCACTGTTCCGTTTCCATGGAATCCCTTTCTTTAAAAGTTCATGTAGAGGGGCTAAAACTGATGAAAGTCCACTCAAGAACCTTGAATAATACTGTATCATACCTAGAAAAGCTTTCAATTCACTGATATTTTTTGGAGCAGGTAAATTTACTATGGCTCCTACTTTATCTTCTACAGGTCTCAGCCCTTCTGCATTCACTTTGTAGCCAAGATAAGTTACTTCTTTAGCTAGGAATGAACATTTGCTCTTGTTGAGCCTGACATTGTGTGCCAACAATCTTTCGAATACTGTGGCTAGGGTTTTGACATGATTTTGGATGTCACTGTCAACAATAAGGACATCATCCTGAAAACATAACACATTGGGAAGACCCACAAGAATTTGGTCCATGATGCACTGAAATAACTTTGGTGCACTTTTAACACCACAAGGCAACCTTTTGAACTTATACAATCCTTTATGAGTGTTGATGGTAAGGTACTGTTGACTTTCAGCATCAACAGAGACCTGAGCATATGCTTGGGACAAGTCTAACTTAGTGAAAATGGTTCCACCTGTTAGGGCAGCAAACAAATCTTGAGATGTGGGTAAGGGATATTGCTCATCCTCAACAGCTTGATTAATGGTAACTTTATAATCACCACATAGTCTAACAGATTTATCAGCTTTAGGTACAATTACTATTGGAGCAGCCCAATTGCTCTTGGCGGTTTTCACAATAATGCCCTCACTCACAAGTCTGTCGAATTCCTTCTCAACCTCACCTTTCAATGCATAAGGAACAGGTCTGGACTTAGCATATATGGTTGTAACATCTTTGTCAATGGTGATATGAGCTTCATAACCCTTTATACCACCCTGTCCCTTTACAAATAAAATCTTGTATTTTTCAAGCAATTTCTCAAGACCTGGAATACTGTTACACATTCTAACACTAAATATCTCCTTCCAGTCCATCTCAAGTTCACACAACCAGTTCTTACCTAACAAAGTTGGTCTATTCACATAACTAGCTATAATTAATGACAACTTAAATTCTGATTTTTGTACTTTACCTCACACTCTAATTTACCTTGTGTTCAAAATCTCTCCAGTATAAGTTCTCAACTTGACACCCGAGTCTTCTAAAGGCACATGCGCAAATAGTTTCTCATACATATCTTTACTCATTATGGAGAAATCAGCTGCAGTATCCATTTCCATGGTTACAGGTGTGTCATTAATACACAAGTCCACATTATACCTATGTTTAACTTTCTCTTCACGACTGGTGTAAATAGTAAACACATGGGCACTCTCATCATTATCAGATCCAAAATTACTAACACTCTCATGAATACTGTTTTTCATTTCCTTCTCTCCACCTTCAACGGCATATACTCTACCTTTATCACTTCTACAGGCAGGAGCAATATGTCCAATACGTTGACAATTGTAACATTTTGAATTCTTGAACTTACACTGAAAGCTTTCATGTTTCCCTCGGCACCTCTTACATTTTAAATCAGCATGTGTTCCTTGTTTTGTGGCATACTTATTCCTTTTAGCTACAGTTACTTTACACACTGAGCCACTACTGCTAACTGTTTCACTACCAGCATTGGGAACAAATTCTCTGGTGTTTTTCTCGGCCAATTCCATGCTTGTAGCTATCTGACATGCACTTTCAAAAGTTAAGTTAGTGGTGTTCATTAACTTATTCTGTATTTTTTCATAATTCAGGCCTATTACAAACCTGTCTCTTAGAGCTCGGTTCAAGAACTGTCCAAAGTTACAGTGAATGGATAACTTCTTCAAAGCTACTATATAATTACTTACTGATTCATCTTTACCTCTATCTCTGGTGCCAAATCTGTAACTTTCAGCGATCTCAAGTGGAGCAGGATCAAAATGTTGCTTCAGAATCTTGGTAATCTGAATCAGTGAGGAGTCCTTGGGTTTGTCTGGAGTAAGCAGATTGACCAGAGTAGAATAAACATTAGCTCCTACCTCTGTCAAAAAGATTGCTTTCCTTCTCTCTTGAAGGGCTTTCTTCTTCTGAGCATCACCACCGTCGTCCATTAATTCATTTGCCAGAAAGAAGAAGTCCATTCTCTCACAATATGATGTGAAATCTTCCTTGTCTGCATCATACTCCCCCAATCGTCCGATGTATCCACTGACGCCAGCCATGGTTGCTCTCTTCACTTAAATCTCGAGGTTCAGAGTAGCCTTCCCTTCAGTGGTCACTATCCTCTCCTCAAGGACTTCACCAACACTTTTTGAATCCCATCCTCGTCGCCAGTGTAGTATTTTGCATTATTTAATGGGAGAATGACAAGCACATGGTCGGTCTGGCTGGGAGTTTATTCTCTTCTTGGTTACAACGTGCCCAACACATTTCGTGTTTACACAAGCCTAAACACTTTCTGACTTTGGTAAGAAGTAACATAATATATAATATATGTATTCAATAAAGGCAGCATATAAACATACATATATATAACAGCTTTCAACATCAGTCACAATGGATCTTTAATGCTTCATCTGCAATCAGACATCTCTAAATTGACACAAAGCAAGGATGTTCTCTTACTAATTCAAATGTATGAACACCCTGTGCGGAATTTAGGTATACTCGAGTTTCTCCGGTAATGAGACATAGAAAAAGGTAGATTCGGATCTCCTGAAGTGGTTAGAGAACGAATGCTTCAACTGTAAGACTCAGAAGGTTTACAGGGTTTGTGGGCGTGGAGCGTAATATGAATTATTAGGTTTTGACAAGCTAGCCGTCATTATGACCATGACACCCATATATGCTAAGTCCAGACCTGTTCCTTATGCATTGAAAGGTGAGGTTGAGAAGGAATTAGACAGACTTGTGAGTGAGGGAATTATTGTGAAAACCGCCAAGAGCACTTATTTACTTACTTTTATCCTCTTCGCCACTGATCGGCTCGTTAGCCACCCGGGCGATCGGTCACGTCTCTGTCACGCACAGTTGGCAAATACTGGGCATGCACCGGCTCCTGAACAGGGCCGGATTCAGGAGTGGGCAAAGTAGGCAGCTGCCCAGGGGCCTCCACAATCTAGGGGCCTCCACATATTACAATATTTTATTTGTTTATTTATTCATTTGGATTATTTTTATTTTCGTTCTTTAAAATTCATGCTTATCTATTCCATCACGTAAAACTATGTTCAGCAAGAAGCGTGATAGAAATTAGGCTAGCTACTCCTTGAAATTCATGAATACCTGTTTTTCCTATGAACCATATATTTTTAATGAATGCTATTGTTTGTGTTGCTAATAATATATTTAGAATTCCACAAATATATATTGATTAAAAATGAACTACATGGAATAACGAAATTGAGATTAAAAAAAAAACAAATAAAATATTTTTTTCATAATCACTTCCATTACGAATGCCATCAGGGCGCTGTGTTTGTTGACAGTCGGTCGGAGGGGGTTGGGTCGTGTAGTATCTGCACATCGGTTGTCATGTGTCTGTCGATTAAAGAGGAGACTTGCGTCGCCCATGATTCGTGAACTTCCCATGAGTAGACATAAACATGTCTTGCAGATGTAAAATGAGAGAGAGAATTGTCATGTGTGCTTGTTGAGTGAAGTCGTCGCCGCTCAGTGATAAATTATCTTATCAGTTGTCATTTCCTAGAACATGTCTTGCAAATGTACAGTGAGAGTGCGAGTGAGAGAGAGTCGATTGATGCTTGTGCTTGAGTGTGGGTGGGTGTGCTCTTAGAATATACGTTCACATATGTAATTGTGCTTTAAGATACTACAGTAGGGTGTGTCAATTTAGGGGGTGAACTGGCTAAATTGAAAATCGAGTAATTTGGTAGCAATTTATTGTAGTCTTTAAGCATGCAAAACAATATTCTGGCATAAATTTTTTTTTATAATAAGTCCTACCTACATCAAATGGATTTTTAAATGTACATATTTGTGAATTTATAACATAACCAGCGTTTGCACACATGTTACTGTTTCAAGTTTCAAATTATTATATTTTATTATCCGTAGTCTATTTGAAAGTAACCAATGCCTTCATACTCTCTTTGCTTTGGTTTCTTGTCATCAGTAGTCTGCTTGCTATTTGTGCTTTGATGTAACCTTCTCGCCTCTCGTGGCTGTAAACATGGCCCGCTGCTTCTGTGACCATTTTCACACATCTCTCCACACTTTGAGTGTGGGAAGGCCACTTCGGCACCTGCATTGGAGTCTCTTTAAGGTTTCTCAATTCTTGGCTAGTTAGACTTGTTGTCAATGGTGGCTCTAAGACTTCCAAACTCAAGTCAACCAATTCTGACAATTTGGTGGCATTGACGTTTATTGGGGGAACTTTTCTTGAATGAAACGAACAGTCTCCCAACTGGTCGTCATCTATTAGCGTTCCTCTAATCTTTAGAATGACTTCTACAGCCTCGGTTCGGAGATTGGTACATTGACTGCAAAGCATTGCTTGCAAAACTGCTTCTGATCGAGCATACCAAGCGGACCTTCTTGCCACAGGTAACACGATGTCCCTCACTACCTTCCTCTGTGTTCTTACTAGCTGCAATTGAAACAAAAGGTGATTGGGCCCATCCACCCACATAGGATTAAGTTTCACACTAAACCACTGGGGAAGATAAACTCCAATAATAAATTCAACAATTAACCTCAAATTCTTCAGCACTTTGCCCTTCAATTCGTGTTTGGAAATCCAAATCCTGCAGAAACGAAGAGCTGTAGTTAACCAACGGCTGTGACTGACAGGTCCAATCTCCAAGAGAGCCAATGACTGAGGCACTTCTCCTGATCTTATTGCTTGGGCAATACGATAAGCATAGGATTGATCTGTGCTGAGATCTTTGATGACTCCTTCAGACAACGCCGGAAGGGGAGGGCCAACTTCGACCTTTGGAAAGGTTGTATTTATTTCTAGTTGTGTTGCTTCATCCAGCATGATGCCAAGGGGACCTGACCACTTGTTGTTGCTCTTTGTAGGACCATCAAGTTCCTGGATGAGATGACGAAGAGGTAGCTCGCCTGTATGTAAATCACATACAATCCAAACAAGTCTTCTTCCTAGTTTTTTCTCTAAATGCGTCATTACACCCCCCTGCCATCCGGTGTTCACTGCAGTTGAATCTCCACCAACAGCCTGCAGTGAACTGCCAAGTCCTCTCTCCTGAACCCAACATAAAATATGATCAGCAATGACCTCTGCATGTTTCTTCCCTTCTACTTCAGTTTCGGGAGCAAAGTGAAACAAAAACCGACCACCAGGCTCAGAACAGACAGAGTAGTGTTCTTCTTTGATGAGACCTGGAAACTTTCTGTTCACTCCCTCTACTTCTAGCAAAACTTTTGTGTCATCTATTCTTCCATCAAACAAAAGACAGGAGAGCCCTCCCTCGCTTAAATCTTTTTCATGCTGATCAGATATTTCCTTCATTATTTTTTCTTGTGCTCTTCTAATTTTATTATGATCTATCACCAAAGATACATCCTCTCGGCTGATGAGGCCTGCATCTATCCAAGCGGCAGTTGCAATTTCTGCAGCCTCACGAAGTCCAGCATGGTGGCGAATACTAGCTAAAGCAATGTTTGAAATATTTCTTGTGTTGTATTTCATTTTCTTTGGTAAAGGTTCAGATGGCTCTTTGGAACTATCATCTGATGTTGCTTCCTGTTCATCAGAAGAACTATCAAAGAAGTGATAAACATCTTGACACAGCTCTTCCTCTCTTTGGATGGCTTCTTCACTCTTCATTTTCTTCTTTTGTTCCCTCTCTCGGATTTGTTCTCTCTTCTTGGCATTAGCAATCTGCTTCTTTGTTTCTGAATAATCTATTGAACCCATTTGCATACTTCCTTGGCCTTCTGCCTTTGTCCTCTGTGCCTTTATAAATTCAAGCTCTAAAACAGGGATCTTCTTTTCACGAGGACAACCACAATCAATGTGGGAATTATTTTCTCTCTTACCTGAGTGAGAACAGTTGGATTCAGAACATAATTGTATGGAGCACTTGCAGGTCAAAATGTCAAACAGAGCATCAAGTGTGTGCAGAAATTCATTTTTCCTGGCCAAGTTTCCTTTACCAAGTGATGTTTCAACTGCTTTGTGCCATAATTTCGTTAGTTTTAGCTCAATAGTTCGACACTGATTAATCACAGGTGGTTTGAATAGTGCATTAGCTTTTGTCCATTGATGCAGAAGAGGGACTATCATGTCATTTATGAGTTCTTTATCTGTATAGTTCCTTCTGTCCTTTGCATTTTTTTCTCGAAGGAGTAACCCTAATCTTAGCATGTCTCTCACTGTTGGAAGTTCTGATACAGGAAGCTCCTTCCCTTTACCAACTAGCAGGCTCAAGTGGGTTGACAACTGACTTCTTGTCTTCAATTTTGACATCTTCACACTATCTGACAAATAGAAAAATATTTCAATGTTTCATAATTCAATTGTTGTTTCAAAAAATATCAATTTGTTTATCAAAAATGCTGTAACAGAAATAACATAATAATTTCTTAGAACATAATGTTTTATACAATGATATAAGTAACTGCGACAATCAATATGCCCTACTTACAATAATTAAAATGTAGAATTCGTCTGGTAGAGTAGGTGCAAGTGCAATGAGAGCAAACCACCGTCTATGATATCTAGAAGGAGAGTGAGCCGGGCGCCTTATCCTCACGCTTGGTACAAGTCAAAACAAGAATTAAACTGTCCCACACGGAGAGCCTGTTCATGTTCATGTTCTGACATGCATATTGTACACAAGCTATAGAACCATAAAATACTCCATAATCCATATGCTTACATGAGATTAGTTAATATCAAGTGAATAATTCTAATCAAGTCTCATTAATTTGTTGAAATACTGATATTTGAAACTTTAAGGTATAATTGATGTAGGTGAGGGTTATTTCAATTCATTTTTGTTTGCTAATCTCAAGTTTAGACATAAAGAGGCACAATATTTTGACTACCAAATTTGATTTTTAACATGTTGACAAAATTGACACACCCTACTGCATCTGTAATAACCGTTGTGTGTATTTAAAGATTAGTAGGGTCATTACCTAATACCTGACCATTGTGGACCTGTTCTGTATATATACACCTTGATTTGTATTTCTCTCTCTAGTCTGTACTCACCCCTGAAGATGTGAATTACACGAAAGCGCTTGGGAGGTTCGTGTTTTCTTCTTTCCTTGTGGTTATCAGCATATGTATATATATATATATATATATATATATATATATATATATATATATATATATATATATATATATATATATATATATATTAGTGGTCCTTATTTTTCAACTTTGGAATTTTTTACCACAGACCCTGCTAAAAGTGTCCATCTAGGACAAAAACATTGTGTGAAGAGTTATTTTTAAATATATTAATATTTAGAGGTTGCTCAAAGCCGTCAAAAATTAAGTAATCGATGTAGTCGATTACTTTGTAGCCGATTACGCCCACCACTAGTGCGTCGCATTTGGCACGACTGTGGTGAGTTTTGCTGGTCGTGATTGATGATTGGGGAAATTAGAAACAGTTCTGCAGAGTATTCTCATTATTAATTTATATTAATAGTTAATTTCTTTATTCCTCAGGTCAAAATGGCTAATGCAGGAGTAAATACACGAGAAAATGTGTATTTGATAAAGACATTATGTGATGACATTACAGGGGCTAAGTTTCCTTCAAACAGGCATCGCATAGAGAAAATAACCATCAGAGTGGCAGCTGGGGAAGTCACAGACAAAGTTCTTCAATTTTGGACAAAAGCAAACATTCCCACACACCACAAACCAGATTGTGTGAATCAAGTGCACAAAATGTTTGACAAGTGGAGTAGTTTGAAAAAGAACTCTTCAAGAAAGACAGAAACTCAAAAGCAGAAAGAGAAAGAGTTCACTGATACAGTTGAAGATCTCTTTGACATTGCACATGTTAATGCTTTGAATATGATGACAGTTCAGGAGGATAGGGATTTCTTAATAGCGCAACGAGAAAAAGGGCGTCGTGGGGCAATGTCATCTCTTGACAAAGTATTCCTGAAAAGACAGAAACAACGAGAAACATCTCTCAAGAAAGCAATGAAAAGGAAGTTGGCTGCAGACAGTGCAGAGGAAGAAGCCAAAAAATGCCAGGCCATCGTTGTCTTGGACAGCAGTAGTACGTCTTCTTCTGAGGAATCCAACCCAGTTCCTGGCCCATCAGCACTTCAAACTCCACCTACTGTCAAGAAGCGTGGGCAAAAAGAAGTTCTAACTCCAGAACTTTCTGCAGCATTAGATCGGACCAAGTCCTCAGATAGAATGGCCATGCACATTGTCACCCAAACTGCTCGGAGTCTGGGCCATGATGTCAGTGAATTGATTCTGAATCGATCAAGCATCAGGAGGAAACGTCAGCATCATCGCAGTAGCAGGGCAGCTGAAATCCTTTCAAACTTCAAACTAGAGTCAGTTTTAATTGTTCACTGGGATGGTAAATTGATGCCTGATTTGACGGGGCATGGGGGCCATGTTGACAGACTCCCAGTTCTTGTCTCAGGCAATGGCACCTCCCAACTTCTTGCTGTTCCAAAACTTCCCTCTGGTACCGGTGATGAACAAGCAAAAGCTGTTGTGAAGGCTTTGCAGCAATGGCACATTGCAGACATCGTGCATGGCATGTGTTTAGATACAACAAGCTCAAATACTGGCCACCACAAGGGTGCGTGTATCAAAATTGAGCAGTTGCTGGGTCGTGATTTGCTATATTTTGCCTGCCGCCACCATGTACTAGAACTTGTAGCTGGAGCTGCTTTTAAAGCTGTAATGGGGCACTCAGCTGCTCCTGACATACAGCTGTTCCGAAGATTCCAAGCCAAATGGGAACAAATTGACAAGCAGAAGTTTGAAGACTCCTCCACCGACGATCTGGCAGAGGAATCGGTCAGAGCTGTTAGGGACGATCTAACCAACTTCGTTGAGAAGGCTCTATTGGAGACACAGCTTCGAGATGATTAACGAGAGCTGCTAGAGCTGGCCTCCATCTTCCTTGGCACATCACCTTCTCGGGGAGTACGATTTTCTGCTCCTGGTGCAATGCACCAAGCACGATGGATGGCAAAGACCATTTATTCCTTCAAAGTGTGGTTATTCCGTTCTCAGTTTAAGCTTACTCCAAAGGAGAACAGAGGACTAAGAGATTTGTGCATTTTCTTTGCCCGAATATATGTGAAGGCTTGGACAACTGCTCCACTTGCTGCAAAGTCACCAAAAGGAGATCTGATGTTGCTTAAAGCTCTACAAGACTACAGTACCATCAGCGATGCCATATCAAAGGCAACTTTCCACAAAATGATGAGACACCTCTGGTACTTGTCAGAAGAGTTGGTTGCATTGGCCTTCTTTGATGACGATGTTCTCCCAGCAGTGAAGGACCGCATGTTGGAAGCTATGAACATCGTTATTGGAGAAGAAAAGCATGTCAAACGGGTAACAATCAATCTAGACACACTCCAAGTGAAGAACCTATATGATTTCACGACAAAGAACACAAAGTCATTTTTCAAAAAGCTCAACTTGAATACAGATTTCCTGGCCCTCCCAGTAAAACAGTGGAAAGATGATCCTGGCTTCCAAAATGCAAAAGCCAGTGTACAAGCTTTGTCTGTGATCAATGATCATGCAGAAAGAGGAGTAGCCTTAGTCCAAGATTTCTCAGGCAGCATCACCAAGGACGAACAGCAACTGCAGTATCTACTGCAGGCAGTTGCTAACCACAGGAAATCATTCCCTAATGCCCTCAAGCAGACCTTACTGGGCGACAAAGAGTGAGACTGGTCCTCATGCGACCCTGCGACCCCTGCCTTGAGCAGCTAATACTTACTTAGACTAAGTCGGGGGGGGGGGGCCAGGCTTGGGGCTAGGAAATGATGTGTTATGAACATTAAGCATAGGCATAATATTGTTAAATTTCATTTGACTTGAGCAACCTCTAATTATTAAGATATTTAAAAAATATTATACAGGCAATGTTTCTACCACAAACGAAAACTTTTCCCAGGGTCTGTGATAAAAAAATGGTAAATTTTGTTTTTTGCCCCAAAATAAGGACCACCCT
>NW_024732490.1:0-20764 GCF_018991925.1 Homarus americanus | reverse complement strand
CTACATATACTGAGAGTGAACACTAACAGCTAAGTCAGTGTTGGCATGATTCACAACAATATGGAAAGCGATTAATCACCTGACCAGTATGGGACGTCTTTCCACTGTTTTACTTTTGATAATTGAAGAGAAAAAAATTAATTATAAAGTCAAGCACATCAAGCTAGCACATGAATAGATAAATCACAAAACTACTATAAGAAACTACTTATTACTGTATACAAACTCATGTCAAATGCATCTAGTTCAAAATGCACAACATGAAACCATAAGGGTATTAGCTTAGCAACTCCAAGTGTTCTGGGTATGTATACAACGCAAAAATTAATATAACTTGGCCACACACGTCTTCAGAAATAAACAATCATGGTTAAGTATTTCCATTTTGATCATCCATAACAACCTCCAACACAACACTAAACCAAGAGCACAATAATGCGGCATGTGGAAAAGACCACACCAAACCAGACCGCTGTTCTAGGATTCTGTCTTATGTAATACTTGCAAGATATTATCATCCTGTTTAGACATATGTAAGGGAGAGAGGGGGGCATTCAAGTGAGGAGCATTATTATTGGCAGTATTAGAGAGGGGTGGATGGGGAGGAATGATTAGTTAGCACGAAGGCATCAGTGGCAACATGCATCACTCACACCACATTACTTACGTAGTGAGTGGGATGTTGTCCCTCTCAGCATATGCGTCATACATGGACTCTTGGCTGGTGAGAGAGTTTGTACCCTATTAACAAGAGCAATCGTCTCATGCCACAAACTACAAAAATGTAAGTGACAACCATAACCACTTTTAAGAGAAGAAAGATCACTGTAAAACATGGCGAACTCCATCACCGCTTCCTCCACCATCATCAGCTAATGAGAGCAAGTGTTTTATAGCCTCAGCCACACAATATCGACAGTGTTGCTTCTTAACATGCTTTTTTGGTTCCACTCATTGAATTAATTATCCAGCAGCCATGAGTTGTGAAACTGTAAACCTCAACCATATTTAACCAACTTATTTTCAGTATTGTGATATAAGCCCAGGAGGTTAAGGTTAGTATTTGCACATTGTATTTAGTAACAATATTATTTTAAGCACTTTTGACGAAGGGGTAGAACATCAGATTTCAGAAAAAAAGAAGGTTGTAGAAACAGTTTATTCCTGTACAGTCTAACTATTGACCAAGAAATGTAAAATAAAATAAAATAAATAAATAAAATAAAATAACATGTTAAACCCTAAGATGTGACACTCTAAACATTGAGTTACTAGAGTTAGCTAGTTGCCCATAACCAGAGGATTCTTAAACTGAAGCTACTGTATGATGCTTATATGAATGAACTTTAAGGGGACTCTCTTACTGTACAATTTACTACACTACAAAAAAGGGTTACATAGCCCAAATTACCCTACAAATTGTGTAGATAGAGCAAATGCAATGTTGAGAATGTGTACTACGAGATTACCTACTTTTATAAGACAGACAATAATACATCCACCAAAACAACACACATTAGTTCCTATCTGGACACTGACATACTCACTTGGACATAGGAAAGCTGTTCCTCTCATCATATGCATCATACATGTATTCGCTGTCAAATAAATATCTTTATATTAATTTGCTATAACTTTGCTATAACATAAAACAAATGACATAAATTACTAACCCCCAAAAATTTAATAAAAAATAAAATAATAACAATCATTTATAACATGAAAGAACTCCACCAAGACAGCAAACACAAACAGCCAAGAAGTAAAGATCAATTATCAACTTTACATTCATGGTGACCAGGTGACCAGGTCTCTGAGAATATCTTTAAGTAACATCACTGAATCAAAGTACACAGTTTGCTTGCTATATACACTATATATATATATATATATATATATATATATATATATATATATATATATATATATATATATATATATATATATATATATATATATATATATATATATATATATACATATATATAGAGTGGCTCTTTTCCCTATAGCATCATACTGATTCATTTAATTAGTAAATACCGGCAAAATACTGAATTATCCAAGAACAATTTTGATTTGAAATACACGGGTGAGATGCTTATGCTGTGTTTGGTTGTATTTTGTGTGTGTGTGTTCTTTCATGCCACTTTCTCTCTTCTACTAGTGTGGCCTTAAGTGGAGTCTCCTTCTTTCTGCTATGTTCCTCAACTAGTAGATATTTATAGCCATGTTT
This sequence comes from Homarus americanus, assembly GCF_018991925.1. Classification (NCBI taxonomy): domain Eukaryota; kingdom Metazoa; phylum Arthropoda; class Malacostraca; order Decapoda; family Nephropidae; genus Homarus; species Homarus americanus. The sequence goes on along the minus strand of NW_024732490.1, from coordinate 18,531 downwards.
TTAAAGCCTTTCACCAAAGTACAGTACTCTTACAGTCCACCAAGGGCTATCATGGTGAGTTTGAGTATGCAGATAGAGTTACTATAGGAAGACAGAGTGAATTATCTGTCTGAGGAAAATTCTAAGTGATGGAGTCAAAGTGAATTATCAGATTGAAGAGATTCTTATTAATGAAGTATAAGCGTGACCTATCAGATTGAAGAGATTCTTATTAATGAAGTATAAGCGTGACCTATCAGATTGAAGGAGGCTCTACCTCAGTCCATACGCATCAATAAAGCATGCAACACTATGCATCAGGAGGTTATACAAATTATATGACATTAGCTTTTCTACAATAATTACACAAAAGTCAACCTGTTATCAAAAAATTTGATTTTCTCACTGTCACAGCTGCTAATAATTTTTGGGCTCCAAATGTGAGCATGCTGGTACTATAACTAATGTTTATGGTAGAGATTTATGTCATGTTCAAAAATCTATTTAAAAAATTCAAAACTTTGTTGAAACATAAATGTATCATTATACAAAAAAAACATAATGAGAGATTTCTTGTTACTGAGTAATTCTCTCAAATGTGTTTACATTGTAATCAAAGTACAGTAATTTGAAGGAGAAATTTGTGCATGTACAGCTACCTCCACTTATACCTGGTACAGTGGCTGGTCCATTTTGTGAAATATGGCAACTCTGTGTTTGTTTACATCTTGGAATGGCCCTAAGGAACCTCACAATAGTAGCCAGATTAAGGATGCTATATAAGCATTCCACAGAGTTGCCACATCTCACAAAATACACTAGGTATAAGGTTACTGTTCTTATGTATGATACAAAATTAAGCACAGCGCACAAAAAATTTAATGGACTCTACCAATTTTTGTCTGACCATAACCCTCTCTCCGTGTAATACTGTCACTACTTTTGGCTAGCTGGTTACAATTTGGAAGGAAGTGTTGACAGGAAAGGAAAGAATTGCCCTGTACTGTACTGTGCTGTATTGTATTCTGCAAGAAGGATGAATTAAATTATTGAAATGTATTGCAGCATGTATTTGTTTGTGTAGAAAAATTAAATGTGTAGAATAGAGTCTAGTAGAGGAGGAGAATCTATGTTGTACAGGGAAAGGATGAAGGCTGGGAAAGGTCTACAAGACTAAGTCTAAGAGGCTTGGGAATACATTCAAGAAACTGATGGGATAAGAATCACCAATACTCATACAGCATGATTAGAGGAACTGTTGTTACTCTACAGCATGATTAGAAGAACTGCTGTTACTCTACAGCATGATTAGAAGAACTGCTGTTACTCTACAGCATGATTAGAAGAACTGTTGTTACTCTACAGCATGATTAGAAGAACTGCTGTTACTCTACAGCATGATTAGAGAAATAGTTGTTACTCATACATCATTATTAAAAGAGGGGTCATTATTCACACAGTACGACTTGACAGAATTGTCATTACTCATACTGCATGATTAGCGGTCAAGTAACATGAAACAATGGAGTTAACGGTATCACCAAGGGATTTATGCAACCAGTAACGCCTCATATAAACTTGGTCTTTGGGAGACTATAGCAAGTACTAATTAATGTTGTTTTTCAGGGGAAGGAAAATAACTGCATTAGAAGGTTTATCTTTTCATCAGTACCGATAACTGGCAGATCTACTAATAGCATGAAAATCTTTAATAGCTCATACCTTGTATCTATGTGACAGATTTGTAATTTAAATATCAGTGAATTTCCAAAGACATGAATGTAAACCCAACAGAACTTTAGCCAATATTCATTAGTTCTTTCTTAAAATCACTTGTTACCTTCTATAATATGGTCACAGTGTACAGTATATACGTGTGGGTATTTCTATTCATTTTTAACCATTTCCTGTCACTCTACACTCATCTTGTCTCAATCTTCACTATAGTGTAATTTTTTGGTGATTTCTACAACCCTAGATCCACCTTACACAAGAGTGGCAGAGAAGCGAGGCACCTCATCTAAACAGTAAAGTCAACAACATATCGTTATTAATGTTTTGGTGTGGTAGCATGACTTTCTCAATACTGTACCTACATATAATATACTATACTGTATAGTTATATAATCTTTGAAGGGCCTTAAAATCTGGATGATTTTCATATTTGTTATTATGTAAATTCAAATTATAATCTTCAATTAAGTACTAGTTCTGAACTTTGATATTGATACTGATATTGAAATAGTTTATTTAATCAGAAAAATACAGATACCGAGTGGCTAATAATAACAATATTGACATGGTGAGCCAATTGAGAGCCTGAGCTTTTTTAGTGGCACTTGATATATACTGTCCCACACTTTGGAATTAAAATGGGTTCTTAATTTAGAAGTAATCATTACATCACATTGTCTTGTGTCTATTTCACTCACACATGCTGTTACTCATAAATCAACCCAGTGTCACCGCTCTGGGTGGGGACATGCTTGGCGGTCTCACTCCTAAGATGTAGCCATTACTAATTTAATCCAATCCACAACCAGAAAATGTCAGGATATTCATGTTGTGATTACTATGTCTGTCTTGGATGTTACATCGAAAAACAAATCCAACAATTACTAATATAAAAAGGTATCAATTTTTGCAGGGAATAATGCCTATTCTACATGTTTCTTAAAATAAAATAAAATTTATTTCTTTTTAAACAGCCACAAATATACTGTTAACAATGGAGTTATGATACACCCTTGATTTTTTTCTTCAGTTTTTTACATAAATTTACAGCACAAAAAATGACTAAATGGAATTTTAATTAATGTTATCCGCTCTTTATAAAAATGAGACAGTTGCAGAAAGTCTGGGTTAGTAGCTTTACTGATCATCAAACACTAGCACTGTAATTACTGTGATTAATATCAAGGATGCTGCAAAGTCTTGACCCCATACAGGCAACAAACCAAGGATGCTTATACCAAAACAAGGCCAATGGTCAATTAACTTACGATTCATTGAGAGGTCCTGGATATGGTTCAGTCTTCCGGTACAAAGATGATAACTGAACAGCCAGAACCATCGCCGGCAGGAAGAAGAAGAACACCCAGCCCACACTCGCCCAAAAGCCATTCTGAAGGAAAATTATGAAGTGATTATTTTCAATCAGTCATACAACAAGACATAGAGAGTAAGAACAAGGCTAAATGCTGTTCAGCCATCATTAATTAATTCCATACATTACCAGTACATTCTGAATTCTAAAAAAACAAAATTATGGGAGGCCAGTAATTAGAGTACTAAAATGAAAAGAATATTCTCCACGAGTCACAAAGACAAGTTACCATCCTTTTCACACCAGGTCCTTAAGCAGCAGGTTAAGCTTCCCCCGTGTTGACACTTTTGAAAAAAAATCAAAGCTATGGGCCAAAACATTTTCTCTCAGAATTGAATACTGTACATATGTGTTTTAAGTAGTACTGTACTTTATTATGCTCATCCGGACTAACAGAAATTCACCAAAATCAGCTTTGAAAAATTAATGGAGGCAGGTAATTAGGGTGACAAATTGAATTATATTTTCCATGAGACGTTTGGACATTATGTTAGAAAATAATGTCTATATCTATCATAACAAGATTTTGAAAATTTTAGGTAATTTTTTCATCATGCCAAGAAATTTTATTCAGACTTAAAGGATAAATCTTTAACTGGTCTTCGGTAAGTTAGAAAAATTAATGAAATTGTAAGAACCTTGGTCCCATCATCTCCAGTGTACTGTATATAAGTACAGGGTGTATATAAAAATGTCATTACAAAAACATGGTGATGACACATGAGAGCTACTCACAAAAGGATACATGATGTCTTTGCACACTGCAGATGTGGAGGCATTGTATATTGTTGACACGGGTCCACACCGACCAACGTCATTTTCCACCGCTAATTCCACGTGCCACACATATTCGTCTACGTCTGCCAGAAAATCTTCTGAGAATCTGGCTACAAGCTGTAAGAAAGTGTAAAGCGTGAGAAAAATTAAAGACAAGATATCTGGAAATATGATGATGAAATAAAAGTGATAAATATAGAAGTAGCATACATAGTATAGGAGCTTATGTAATCCTGTAAAAATTCCATGTTAATTTTTGACACCATACATCATATTAATCCTTATAACATGTAGAATAAGAAAAACTATGGTGTCATTTTTTCTCAACGGTTTATTATAAATTTTATGCCATCAAAAAAGTTTTATCAAAGAGTGGAGTAATCAACCACAAATGTAATACTGTACCATTAATTCCTAAGTAACTTAAAACATGATTAATAACATATGAAAATGTTGCATTATACGATCACAATTTAACATAATATATTATGAATACTGTTATAATATCTTAAGTGTTACAAACACGGCTGCTCATATATGCCATCCTGTCCCTGGCAAAGAAGAGAATGCAGTAAGTAAAAATGACTGCTTAAGACAAATACTAGAAATTAAACATTTACTGTACATGATACCATTATCTGACAAGCTTAGAACATCCATTTTATATTTATTATTAATTTATAGTACTGTATTATACATCATGTGTATACAAGTCATAAGCTATTATTTATGACATTGCTTCAGTCCTCATCATCAGATTCTTCTGTGTAAAACACAAATTCCTTCGTCTTGTTTCGACATTTTTCATCATTTGCTGACAGTTACACATCTCAGTGCATGCCATGTTACTCATTCTGCATGAACAATGACCCACATTTGCTGATGCAACATCCACACTTAACAAGCTCTGTGATAGCTTCTGGAGCTGGTGACAGGTCTGATATTACTGATATGAAACAGTCATTTTCAATCTTCCAGCCATGCTCCAATGGTGAAAAGCATCTCACTGTCTGCATCAAAAGACCACAAAAGGGCTTGATACCTTGCTCTCAATATATGATACTTTTGAGTTGCTGCAGTCGGTGGTAGTTTTTCAGCCTCTGCCTACATTTTCTTGAAAAAATGCCATCTAAGTTCTGACAGTTCAGTGAAAGTCATTCATGGACAGTAGAGCTTACATACAAATTCATCTAGACCAACATACATATGACTGCAGGAGGGGCATTTGGCCAACTCAGCATCTTGAATGCATTTAGGACCTTTGTGTTAGATTTCATCAAAGTGCTCCAACATGTTTTCTTTCCTTTGACAGCAAATTTTCCTGTGCAGTCAGATCCTGTGAAGGCATAAAAACCTGAAATGCTCTCTGTAATGTCTGGCCCAATAGTATCATATATGGATTTGAAAGAAACAATGTGTTGTCACTTAACAGTTCCTGTTATCATACTTGCATTTTCTCCAAGTTGAGGCTGCTTTGATATGCCTAGAACAAATACATCAGTGTCTGGTGATATGATATGTAGAGTGCTGCCTTTCTGTGATGCATATATGGCATGAATGATGAGCAGAGCATCTGCTTCCTCATGGTTACTTTTTAACTGTTCAACATTTTCACCATTTGACTGAACACCGTCCTTTGTTGATAGCACAAATGAGGTTTTGCTTGAGTGGAACAGAAGCAATGCTTTGTTTCCTAGGCAGGTGGCCAATGATGATTTTGTCTTGTCGTTGCTGAGTAATTTCTTGAGTGAGACTTTAATCTGTGTTGAATCTCTTATTTCATAGCTGTATGCATTTGCTTCTTTGCCATAGTACCAGTTTCTTGTTCTTTGTTTTAGCGAGTGGCCTATGTCATAATGATCAAAGACAAGGTGTAAAGCATCATAACTTTTTGCCCTCGCTGATAATGTGTTGATGAAGTGGTCTGCAAACTCTGCACATTTTTGACAGACAAAGTTGACAATTCGTGAACTATTGCCGTGCCATCAATGATGAGTCTTATGACATGGTTCCTTTTGTGGATCTGCGATGCTTTCAACATCAGTACTGTACACACTTCACTTTTTGGAGCTGCTTCAAGGAGACCCATGAGCTTGATTTTGTCTTGGTAAACAAGGACAGAACCATCTGGGGAGAAGAGAGATCCTGGCAAGCAAATGAATTCATACATGTTAACCTTTTGTAGATTGAATTCATCATGGAATCTTGCGATGATTAGCAGTCTATTAAACAAAGATCTATCCTGCTTAAGTTCTATAGCTAGTGAAGGTAATTTGATGCTTGAAGTCTTGTTTGCTGCTTTCCATGACAGAAGATTAACCTTGGACATCTTTTCCTCTAATATAGATAGACTCAAAGTACCAGTATTTAAGGTATATTAATAATTTGTGAAACATGCACATATTACAAACTGCAATCCCAACATAATTTGTGAACAAAAACATTGTGGAAAATAATACTATGTCAGACATATTAATGGAGAAGGGGAAAAAAGAAGAAAAGCTGAAGACAAAGATAAGAAAAATATCTGTATCATAGATTCAAAAGTCACAAATCTCTTTACCTTTTTTTCTTTTCACTTATGACTTCCCCCTATACTGAATGGTGCCCAAGACCAAACATCCTCTCATTCTTTTGTCTAATTCATTTGTATTATTCCTCATCCTGGAACACCATAGTAGAATATATATAACACGGCAGTCAGCACACCAGGAAAGAAAAATGATGTTCTTTACTGAGAGGAGAGGAGAGAAGAGAGGAGAGAGTGAGAGAGAAAGAGAGAGAGAGTTTTACCTGGGTCACTTCCCGAGAGCCATTAACGCGAAGGTAGTATTGTGCGAACTCAGCTTGGTTGATGAGATCTCCAATAGCTTCACGTAAGCTTGTCTTGTTGAATTTCAGGTGCTCGTTGAGTCGTGCAGTAGTTTTCTTTAGATTCTTCGTCAGTGAACCAATTGATGTCACCCATCGTTGCAAGCCCTGACAGTGCATAAAATAAATATATGAATCTTTCTCATGAAAGATTTACTAGTCCTGTAATTTAATCACTAAGAAGCAATTTTTGGTTTTATCAACTTCATAATGTAACTCTGAGTCTTACAGTACTGGAGACAATAAATAGCCTTAAATAATACTGATAAAAGAGGAAAGAAAAAATAAATAGACTAGTATGACCATTGTCATGGCCAATTAATCATGAAGAGCAAAAGAATATTGTAATTTACTAAATGATCAATTTCAAAAGAAAAAATATGTGTTGGAGGTACAGAAGTTGTAAATTAACATTTATACAACATAAAAGTATTACAAGTACGTAGCTTCAATGATGTAAATATTACCTCTAAGAAAAGGGCATCATTTTTAAGCTTGAAAGACACTTGGTGATATCCATTTGGCAACTGGTCAGCTGTCTGGTTCAGTAAGGCTGCTAACTCCATCAAGTCAATTGTAAGAACTTTCTTTTCTAACTGTAAAACAATGTCATATATATTAAATTGAATATCATCACCATCACCATTCTATGGCCATTTTTCATGCATGTGATTCCATAACAAATTTCCACTGTAATTCTTCATGTCAAACTATATTAAGAACTCAACAAAATCTAAAATATAACTTATTACAAACAAGCAAGTCATTCTGTTCATAAAAATTGCTTGATAACTTAATCTACTGATCCTTACAATATCAGTATAGTAGTCCCATGTGTCCTTGTCAGCAACTGAGGAGTTGGCCAGCTCCCACAGCTGTTCTTTGGCATCCCTTGACAAGATCTCAACATTTGTATCAACACGAATTTCGTTCATCAGTTGTTCAATCTGAAAGGAGAAGGTGTACAGCAAATACAGGTTAAAGATGGAGTTGAAGAACATGTGCTACAGAAGTATGTACCACAACTAGAGTGTGAAGGGCACAGTGTGTACATCATTCAGCTCAATCAAGATTCATAATTAAAGAATTTAGTCCAGTTAAATATTAATTACAGTGAGCTGTACAAACCTTTTCATCAAGATTAAGTCGTTTCTTATAGTCCTGGAGTTCTGCTAGGATGCTGTCTATGTGGTCCAGACTCAACACTGAGTAGAGAGACTGATTCTTGTGACACTTACTGTGGGGAGACAAAAAGTTGTTTGTTATCAGGATTCATTATATGGTAATGTAATAATGAACAATGTTAGGCATTCCATTACAACACTATTTATAAACTCTATATTATAAAACCAATTATAACAGGAAACAAGAAATTGAAAGAAAAAGTTAGTTAAAGGGTTACAAAAATTGTGGATGCTATACTCTAGGTAGTTTTTGTTCCTAAAAGTTTATTGCAGAATTTTACCATATTCAGTAGACATTATTTGCATGATTTCTTGAACAATATTAAATGTGTTTGTTGTGTTACAAAACTCAACATTGTATTACACACAAAATGGATATTATGTAACAGTTTATTCCAGTATATATATATATATATATATATATATATATATATATATATATATATATATATATATATATATATATATATATATATTCATGTAAATCACAATGAAAACGTGGATAAGATAAATCTTGATAAAATCACAGAAGATGTCTTGAATAAAATAAAGCTAAGGTACTCGTTGTTTCCATTTTCCGTGTGATTTTATCAAGATATATATATATATATATATATATATATATATATATATATATATATATATATATATATATATATATATATATATATATATATATATATATATATATATATATATATATATATATATATATATATATATATATATATATATATATATATATATATATATATATATATATATATATATATATATATATATATATATATTAGTGTGTGTATTTATGCCTTCTTTCTTATTCTGTAGTGCATCTGTTATTTACCCAAAACTTCCTGAAATCTATATTTTTATTAGATAAAAAAGGAAATATATACTGCTTTAGAAAACTACCACATTCACAGGTAGGAAACATTAAGATTACTGCCAAGTGAGTGTTGGCTGGATGAGAAACAATCTTTATAAGAACCAAGAACCTAATACAGTAAACTGTATTTACTCACCTTATCATTTCAGTCAATCTTGGTGCCTCACCAGATGGATAATAGTCATTGAAGTTATATAGATCAGCAGCCACTGATAAAACTTCAGAGTGTGTTGGGTCACTGAGTGGGTCACACACCAGAATCTCACTGGCACTGCCCACGACAAACAGTGCAGTAGTACACGCCATGATCACCGCAGAGAAGAGGAATGTCAACCCAACACCACTGGAAGAGGGAGAATAAAGTCTGATTGAGAAAGAAATAATAAGCAGTATCTTTGTTTCTTGAATACTATACAACTGTTTTCAAAGTGAGTGGAAATTCTAATCTTTGTACAGTATACATAAATAAAGAAATTCTTACATCTATGTCCAGACAATTTACCATATACAATAAAGAAAAAAATAATAATTAGCTGTCAATTGTTTTACCATGGAAGCTACAGTAGTACAGTAAATCATCACTCTAACCTTCCTACAACTCAACACACCACAACACTTTCAGTTATTTAAAGGGACATAATAAATGAAAAGAAGATTGAGGAGAAACTTTACAGGCTGGCAGTTATAACCATCATTGTATTTGGAGAATAAGATTATAGATATGGTTGAAATTATATTTATTATTTTATTACCATCACGACTGCCCTCTCACTTTTTATCTCTTAGTCTCACATTCGTCATACTCACCACATGAGCCAAGAGGCACCGGCAGCCTTGTGGCATGAAGAGGCTCCATCAGGCCGGCGACCACAGCAGCCAATAACAACACCCAAGGTGAAGCAGAGTGTTATCACTAGCAGCAATATGCAGAGGCCCATGAAGCCCCAGGATCTGAAAAAAATAATTTACTTTCGTAATAAACAGCATGAGCTCACAGAGGTCCCCAATACGAACGTCCATCTTACGGACGCCCAACAATACGAACTGGGTTAAGCTTTAAATTTACAGTAAGTATTCTATGTACGTGATGACTTATTTTATATTTTCATAAACTATATTTTGTCATTCTCTTAAATTAAGTGATTTTAGGTGTATATAAGGACTTTGGCTATGATATAGTGGGATTTTAAACATTGTTCTGTAAGTATGGTACTGTATGTACGTTGCATGTGTTCCGACTTATGTACATTTCCAACTTAAGAACGTCCTCAGGAACGGAACCCATTCGTAGCCCGGGGACCCCCCTGTAGATGTAACAGCTGACACAAGTGCAAGCCTGATCACATGCATTTTTTAATTCAATTTGGTTAAGACAACAGTTTGATCCCATGGCCAGCTAAGTCTAAAGTACCTACATCATCTATGGTTATAAATGACAGTCTTCTAGTGTTGATCAGCTATTTTCAGCCATAGTTACTTAAAGGGGAGAATATTCAACAGCTACACTAGTCAGGGGAAAACAATGCATCATAATTAAAGACCAGTCACCCACCTGTACATAGCATATTCATTTATCCCATCCTGCATGATTCTTAAGTATGTGTTTATCTTCCTCAGATAGACATTGGATTCCCTTGGGTAAGAGTCAGGATTCTGAGACTCACTAAGATCAATTGGCTGCAGTATTCGGTGAATTTTCTCAGCTGCGTCCTCCAGCTGACCTCCTGTAAGCAGTGAAATACAATATATAATACAGGTACTGATTTCTTCAATGATAAGTGAACAGTTCTGATCAAAGTTTGTATTACAGTATTTCTCCAGACTTACTCTTGCCGACAAAACCTGGACAAGAGTATTATGGACTACTGTTTATTTGTCCCTTACTGTAGTACTATAAAAAACCTACTCTAGTATTTCTCGTCCCCGTGAAGGTTTCTGTACTCCTTGATCCACCCAACACAAACAGAAAAGTAATGAAAATAGATATATAATTTCATACAGTACAGTATACTGTACTGTATACTGTATATTAGATTGAACAAAGTAAAAATGTCATTTTATTTTGCTTTTAATTTTGACATATCACGGATAGTTTTTATTACTTGATAATTTAATAATACTGTTTTCACAATGAAAAATTAAAAAAATCAACTGAAACTTGCACTCAGTTCTTTTCTTTCAATCACTACTAATAAACACAAATAAAAACAGGATAAAGTGTCCACAACTCCTCACCTGCATCTAATATCTTCTCCTTGATTTCGGGTATTGAACTTTGAACTTTGTTTTGGATCTCTGTCGCGATTGAATCAAACGCTCGCTTTCCTCGCTTCACCACAATCTCTATATCGTTTTCTATGAGAGCGGTTACTTCGTCAAGCTTTGATTCAACATTCGGAAGCTGAAAATAAATAAAAATAATAATAAGTAAGTTGATAGGAAACATCGTAACACCATAACATGTAATCCTACATCTTATTTCTTCTGATTAACTGTCTCTCTCAACCCATATCTATATTTTTATTTAATTATACGCTAACAAGTCATTTTCATTATCATTATTATTATTATTATTACCAGAAAAAAGTATATATGTATATAACTTGATCATTTTTACTAATTAACAGCAACAGAACAGCTTAATTAAATCCAAGGCACTACTGTATAAGTTAAGTCAATATCTAGGTTGATATGCAGAACTGGCCGTCTCCTGGCTCTCTGGTCATCTTCTGGTGGTGCGGGAGGTGATTAATATCTCTCACTGAAGCACGACCATGGGAGACATGTGTGTATTCCCCCATAATGCTGGTTCTTGCCTGTGTTTAGTCTACAATCCAGCACACTTGCTAGTTTGTCATATAGTACAGTACAGTACAATATTCACAAACCCACATCTATGTTCTGCTCCTAATGTACTCTTCTTCTCTCTCTCTTTATTTGCTGATTCCTCTTGTCTGTCTTCATATTTTTCCAATTTTCATTTGTTTATCTTAGACCATTTCCCATCACTTCTGTTACTTCCTACTTTCCTCCTATATTGCAAACTTGTTCAAGCAACTCTCTTCATAATATCTAACTTCGTACACACACGCACACACAGCTGATGGATACAGTACACTGAGGTCCAGGAAGGTCATTCAACAAATACTTCGTAAATGTTGTTAATGGATCTATCAAGCTGACTGTACACACAGCCTGTAATTTAACTGACTAAGGAAGACTCACGAACATCTTGTCCTGAACCTCCAAAAACATTAATATATCTACTGGTAAAAAAGAATATCAGTAGACCCTGGTGAAGCTGACATCATCATCATATCCCTACTGCTACAGTATATACTGTACTGTCTAGGCAAAAAAGCTAAGAATTTTGGTGAGTTACAAATTGGTCTTTTCCATAATTCTTCATTTTGAAGAACATTAGCTTAAAAAATTATTCAAATAACAGTAAAGCATTCAAACACAGTGGAAATTCTCCAGTGACTATCAGAGCACAAGAGTTAACTGAAGAGATCCTACATGTCAAAAAATACAGTAACTTCTTATGTACAATAACTGTAGGAATACTAGTTTGAGAAATGAAAGAAAAAAGTTTCATCTCTTTCTCTTTCTGTTTTTCTTCATAAAAAAAAACATACCGTAACAAATTCCAACATGCTATGTGACCATTAACAAAAAAAATTTGTCTTTGAAATCTCAATTATTTTTTAATTAAAAAAGGGTTTATAGATAACAAAAGAGAGGTTAGTAGTATACTGTAGACAAAGGCTTGAAAACACTATCTATATATATTCTGAAGGTCAACATGCAAATGGATCGTGCGAAACATATCACGGTTCATGCATCATAAAAAATATTTACCAAGCACAAAGCAAAGTATCAAAGTATCAAACTGAAATAAAATAATGTGTATCAAGAAGCAGCATTCTCTTCATTTGTCTAATACAGTAATTATTATGGTTACATTACATGCTTTCCAAGTTACCTGAGGCAAAACATCGGTCTCCAGATACTGTGAGGAAGGAACCACACGAGTTAGTGCCATTACCCTGGTCAACCTCTACAGTGCTGCTAAACTTCTTCCTCCCATTTATCAAAACAATTACACTATGAGTCAAACTGATAAGAGTAATTAATATTTAATGTTTTACAATAATATGGATGAAAACTAAATGTCAACAAAGGTATGGTGGTGACATGTCCATTGTCCATTACCATCCATCCATATTTAAAACTAATACAGAAGTTCAGCTCACACTGGTGTTATAAAAGCCTTAGCCCATATCAATTAACATTATCATTAAGATTTGTCTCATTAGTGTCAACAGACTAGAGATATGCAACGTCAACAGTCTACATCATTCTCTGTCTTAATCTGGGAGAGGAGATGACATGATACAAAACTTTCAACAGGGTTAGTATGGAAAGAGCTGTGGATTGCATATCTCTGCACTAGACAGTTACGTACAGCTAATTCCAAAGAAAATACTACTGAAAGACTCCATGTCACGTAAAATAGTACAGTATTTTGACACACTGCTGTCTACTCAGTAGTATTGTGTTAGTGTTCAAACTTTTATTAAACTGAAGCCAATTTCACAAAATGACACGGCTAACTGCAAGTTTTAGGCTCATGTTTTCATAATGATAATTTGTAGGTTGAAACCAAATAAACAAACATAAACTGTATGCCAAGAGGCCTTTTGTGCAAAAATGGAGTAAACCAAAGGTTTGATTTATTTTCCGTGTGATTCCATGTTCACTTAATGCTTAGAGGATGCAACATTGATCTCAAACTTGTGACAATTTCCCATCCATGCCTTTAATGGAAGACACGTTTCTATAATCAACAAGACTATTCTCTTGCCAAACTTCCTCAGCACAGTGACTACTCACAGGATTGCATTATTTGTTCGTATGCAAATTGCAAATTATTTACTGTACTTTAAGGAGTAGTGTATCTTCAACAAAGTCCATTCTTTATTATTTGCAACCACTCCATCAGAATTAGTAAATTGCAGGCTCTTGACACATGACAAACTTGTAGTCAAACTGTTTACCTATAGTGAAGTAACCAGACCAAATTCCATCATCACTTCATGCATCGCACGTACCCGATCAAAGTCATTATTTATCTTGAGCTTATCTGCGTATTCTGTGATGAGTTCATGACAGTCAGGCAGTGATTTACATGACTCTTGAAGCTCCCTCAGCCTGAAAGCGACATCACCCAGCCCTGAAAAAAAAGTTAATGTACTGTATTAGATGCACTATCCATTTTGTGGCACTTTTGTATATAAAAAAAATCATACATGTTTAGTTCTTCAATGAAATATAAACTATCTAATTCTCAACATGTTGTACAATACAAGCATTACAGTATATTTAAGGAAACTTTTTACCTAGCACAGTACTAAAAATCTAATATATTTAGTACAGTAATTATTAGTCTCATTAAATTCTTTACTCTTAGCACCATACTGTAACACCACCTACTGTCACTACACTCTTAGCACCATAATGTAACACCACCTACTGTCACTACACTCTTAGCACCATACTGTAACACCACATACTGTCTCTACACTCTTAGCACCATAATGTAACACCACCTACTGTCACTACAATCTTAGCACCATACTGTAACACCACCTACTGTCACTACACTCTTAGCACCATAATGTAACACCACCTACTGTCACTACAATCTTAGCACCATACTGTAACACCACATACTGTCTCTACACTCTTAGCACCATAATGTAACACCACCTACTGTCACTACACTCTTAGCACCATAATGTAACACCACCTACTGTCACTACAATCTTAGCACCATACTGTAACACCACATACTGTCTCTACACTCTTAGCACCATAATGTAACACCACCTACTGTCACTACAATCTTAACACCATAATGTAACACCACCTACTGTCACTACAATCTTAACACCATACTGTAACACCACCTACTGTCACTACAATCTTAACACCATACTGTAACACCACCTACTGTCACTACAATCTTAACACCATACTGTAACACCACCTACTGTCACTACAATCTTAGCATCATACTGTAACACCACCTACTGTCACTACAATCTTAACACCATACTGTAACACCACCTACTGTCACTACAATCTTAACACCATACTGTAACACCACCTACTGTCACTACAATCTTAACACCATACTGTAACACCACCTACTGTCACTACAATCTTAACACCATACTGTAACACCACCTACTGTCACTACAATCTTAACACCATACTGTAACACCACCTACTGTCACTACAATCTTAACACCATACTGTAACACCACCTACTGTCACTACAATCTTAACACCATACTGTAACACCACCTACTGTCACTACAATCTTAACACCATACTGTAACACCACCTACTGTCACTACAATCTTAACACCATACTGTAACACCACCTACTGTTACTACACTCTTAACACCATACCCACGACTACAACTCACTGCCAAAAAGTACAACCTGAACTATTAACTTTAAAACCATAATCACAACCGCAGTATAACTCTTCTGCTCTGACTGATATCTCCACTGTTGTTATAATAACCTCAAGGAACAAACAACTCACCACTCTGTAGATTTGATGTCTGGTCCTGTAGTTGTAGTGTTGTGTTCTTGATTTCCCAGAGGTCCTTCTTGATGACTGACAAGCTTGTGGCAATGGCTGTCAGGTTGTCAATGGCCACAGCTTTGGTTACTCGCGCCAGTTCACTCTTAACAAGCTCACCACTACCTGCAAATGCAAATTATTTTTTTTCTTTTATACACGAGAAGTTTATTAGCCCCTAAAGTAAGATTCTAACCCCATGAGTATTTTCAATTCATTAACCCTTCAATAAGAGGACTTAACACCTTGAGTAGACTGATAACACCTTAAGTAGACTGACAATCCTTTGAGTAGACTGGCAACCCCTTGAGTAGACTGACAACCCCTTGAGTAGACTGACAACCCCTTGAGTAGACTGACAACCCCTTGAGTAGACTGACAACCCCTTGAGTAGACTGACAACCCCTTGAGTAGACTGGCAACCCCTTGAGTAGACTAACAACCCCTTGAGTAGACTGGCAACCCCATGAGTCCAATTAATTAGCCCATTCATTTATTTTTACTTTTCAATATGAGGATTTAACCCCTTGAGTAAAGTACATTGAAAGCCCCATGAGTACAATATCTTAACACTAAGTATGATGATCAATTCCTTCAGGTGCAACATCTCTGTACAGTACTCAGGGGATTATACAGGTACAGTAGCTAAAACAACTATCTGTGCAGGTGGGGGTCGATATGCTCCAAAATTTTACGTGTGACTAGTGACAGCCCTCATATACCCAAAATTTATCATCCATGGTCTCATATTGTTTCCCATAAAGTATGCACAGATAGTTGTTTTAGCTACTGTACAGTATATATAATATCTAACCAACTTGTAAAGCAATTAAAACACATTAAATAAACAATCTAAACCATAGGAGTACAGTATTATTTTAACCTGACACCACTGTACTGGATAAGACTTGTACACACAGACCCCAAGAGCTGCCAACTACAGTAATTACAGCACCAATAACCAATTTACAGACTCAAAATTACAGGTGTAAACTGTATTTAATGTGGGTATTTTCTCATTTAACTCAACTATCATCTCTTCACCAATGGCAAAAAATTAGACTTAATGATACCTGCTGAGCTGCTCATCAATCATATCTGAGGGTTGGCGACCATGGCCCTCCACTCAGGCTGTCTTTACCCAACCATCCTCAATTTTATGTCTCTACAGGAACCGTGGCTTTTAATAATATCCCTCCTTCCTGGTCTCTGCCTTCCCCTAATCTTCCCCCACTTAAGCTCATTCATTAATATCTCCACCATCACTAATTATATGACTAAAGTTTCTCATTTTCCCTATTCTAAAAAGTTTCAATATTTCTCTTATGCTAACAAGTTTTAAAGAGGGAAAAAGAAGAAAAAAAATAATATGTAAAACAGGTCCCTAATCTGCATATCTTAAAGCTTGTTTGTTTTAAGATGGATGGATGATGACTTAGGTATATGCAACCAGACTCCCTCAAAACACATAAGCACACCCAGGACCCCCGCCCCCCACCATACACACTCACTAAACACTAAAATTAATAACCATGGAATTGAACGAAAAGTTATTGCAATTCTTGGCTCAATTTCCCTTACATTCACCCAGATAAATGAGAAGCATTAGTACTGGCAGGGGGGACGTTATACATGTAGGCAGGGGGTTGGGGGGGAGGTGGACGCTATACATGAAAAGTGTGGAGTAACTTACTGTCCAGTTTATTGAAGAGAACATTCTGCAATTCCCGGTAGTTGCTTACTAGTAGATTCTGCACCTCCTGTAACAACACAACACATACATGTTAGCCAAGGATGTCTCTCTCAAACCAAATAAATAAATAAAAATTAAAGTCTTCCTTGGTCTATATCCACTTCCCATTATCATCAGTTTTGCTCTAACCTCTTTTGTATTTAACAGACAGACAGACATGGTAAAAACAATAACCACCATTTGATCTTTATACTGAGGTTAAGACTTAAGAAATATATAAGTAACTTCCTTCCCCAATACCCAGGGAGGAAGGGATGATGCTGACGAAGTACCACCACCCAATCCCGACAGGTAGCTAGGTAGTGAGAGGTGGCTGGTGTTAACTAGGGGATGGTTGGTTCCTCAGTAAGTTAGGCGACTGCTCTCTCTCTCTCTCTCTCTCTCTCTCTCTCTCTCTCTCTCTCTCTAGCAGCGCTCCTACACAGTTATCAGGGCGAGTATCAGCAGCCAGCGGCACGACCCTCGCCCTGTGGTGGGTTCAGCGTCAGCGTACACACAAAAATCTCGTGGGTTCGCGCTGGCAGCTTCCCCCATCACTTCGGCTTACCCACCTACCGCGAGCCTACTGCCATGAAATACTGTATACCGTATATATACAAATCCAGATCAGAGTATACAAAGTGTAAGCCCTGGTTAGAGTTTGAGGCGAGGAAAGTATACCCCCCCCATCTCTCTCTCTCTCTCTCTCTCTCTCTCTCTCTCTCTCTCTCTCTCTCTCTCTCTCTCTCTCTCTCTCTCTCTCTCTCAAGTTTTTATCACAATCCTTCTTCTCGTTCTCGCTGGCCGCTCTCCCTCTCAGTACCGGGTCCCACTCTCACTGTCTGCTTTCTCTCTTGTCACTTGATTTCACTTGAACTCTCCATTCTCTGAACTTACTTCATGCCAGCTTTAAACATGCTTACCTCTGGCCCTCATACCTGCCCTTACCTCTGGCCCTTATACCTGTCCTTACCTCTGGCCCTTATATCTGCCCTTACCTCTGGCCCTAATACCTGCCACCTCAGCCTCATACCTGCCCTTACCTCTGGCCCTTATACCTGTCCTTACCTCTGGCCCTTATATCTGCCCTTACCTCTGGCCCTAATACCTGCCCTTACCTCTGGCCCTCATACCTGTCCTTACCTCTGGCCCTAATACCTGCCCTTATCTCACACTATACCACTCACTTTCTCCCCCAGTAACCACCCCCACCATCATGAGGCAGCCAGTAACACCAGTAAGGCTGTTGGTGTAGCAATTCATTACCCGTCACAGGTAACACAGGTGAGGCGCCCAACACCGTGCTGGGATTAATCAAGCTACCGCCTCCAACGTGA
>NW_024732489.1:0-19270 GCF_018991925.1 Homarus americanus | reverse complement strand
GGTCATGGTGGTTGTTGTGGTGGTCATGGTGATAGCAGTGGTGTCAGTTTCCTTTAACCCTTTACAGTTTTTATTCTGTCTCATACCTTCCATTTATCATTATCTTTCTTCTTTTCTCACTTTTGTTCTTCACATATACATTCAATTCCTATCTCCTTCCATCTCCCTCCACCTCCTCCACCCCTTCCTTCGATCCCTTTCCTCTCCCTTTCCTTCCACCTACTCCCTCTCTCTCCACCTCCCCCTTTCCATCATCATCATTCAATATCCCCTTTCTCTATCCCCTCCTCCATCCCATCCCCACCATCCCATCCCCACCATCCCATCCTCCCACTATCCCATCCCCACCATCCCATCCCCACCATCCCATCCTCCTACCACATCCCATCCCTCCCCACCATTCCATCCTCCCACCATCCCATCCCCACCCATCCCATCCCCACCATCCCATCCCCCACCATTCCATCCCCACCATCCCATCCCCACCATCCCATCCCCACCATCCCATCCCCACCATCCCATCCCCACCATTCTATCCCCACCATCCCACCTCTAATCCCTGTACCCTCTCCATCCTGATAATCGCCCTCGTCTCATTCATCAGACCTCTATTGTGGCTCTATTATTGGAACGCCTCTATTATACCTCACTTATTGGGACGCCTCCATTATACCCCCTCTTATTGGACCCCATCTCTGGTAGCTATATTATTAATCTCTATTGTAGGTCTATTTTAACCTTTTGCATAATGACCTTATTGTAGCCTCTAAGAACACCAGTAAGGCACTTTTTAATTCTAGACAAAAGTTCGGGTGTTGAAAATACAGTGAGTGTGTGTGTGTGTGTGTGTGTGTGTGTGTGTGTGTGTGTGTGTGTGTGTGTGTGTGTGTGTGTGTGTGTGTGTGTGTGTGTGTGTGTGTGTGTGTGTGTTCTATCCTATGTTTATTATTTATCTTCCTTCTCACACTTTTTCTCCTTCTTCTCTTCCTCTCATTCTTCTCTCCTTCCTCCCTTCCTCTTCCTTTCTCTCTCCTTCTCCTCTCCTCCCTTTGGTAGTGTGAAAGGTCAATAATCCTCTCTGTGTCTGACATATTAACCGCCATGTCTGCCTTTCTACCTCACAGGGTGTTTTGTTGATTCGTCTGCCACCGCTGAACCTCTTAACTGCCATCAACTACCCTCACCCTTGCCACCCAACAACAACCTTACCACCCACCACCCTTACCACCCAACAACAACCTTACCACCCACCACCCTTACCACCCAACAACAACCTTACCACCCACCACCCTTGCCACCCAACAACAACCTTACCACCCACCACACTTGCCACCCACACCCGGCCAGTAGATTAAATATATAATGGATACTGGCAGTAGATGGGTCCCATAAATAGTGTAAACGACGTAGCTCTTTTTTAAATGGCCCAGAGTGGAAGTTTAAATGCTAGGGCCATTTTTCACTTGGTATGGGAGAGAGAAACTGTACTTCTTCTTGATATGTAGGAGGCGAGGGAGAGGTGGTGGAGGAGGGAGAAAGCTGTGTGTGTGTGTGTGTGTGTGTGTGTGTGTGTGTGTGTGTGTGTGTGTGTGTGTGTGTGTGTCTATGTAAAACAATTTTTCTTTCACCTTGGAAAAGAAAGTGATTTTGGTTTTCTATTTTCGTCCTGAGAGAAAAGAGATGGAGTATTGAGAAAAGGAAAGAAACACACACACACACACACACACACACACACACACACACACACACACACACACAAACACTAAAACCAGATACAATAAAATCTATAATAACCTTCTCGTCTCTCAGGTGTTAATTATCAGCCTTATTTATTCAATCACCTGTGTAATTTACCTCACTTTTTCCTGCCCACCTAAAAAAATTCCCTCACACCTGTAGAAGAAGAACATTAATAACCCTCACACTTATATCTCTCCACCTTCCAGCGACGTTATAATCACAGGTGAGAACTAAAGGTCAGGTAAGCAGTGAAATCATAGACTACGGGACGATAATGTAAACAATATATTACAATATGTTAAATTTACAAACATTAACATAATATTTTTACTGTAATCGGGTAAGTTTGAAAAATAATCAGAATATTGTAATCGGTTAAATCTACAAACAAATACAAAAAGAACCACAAACACTACTAAGGATAAACTAACTTAACTTAACCAGGGGTAGATATGACGCGGCAATTAATCGAAGTGTCTTGAGGGTTGGCGACCACGGCCCTCCTCCTCCACCCCCCCCTCCCCCCAGACGTGTCCAGGATGTCTCTACCACTCCTCCCCGTTCTCGTCCACCTCTCCAGGGACCTCAGCTTATAACTTCACTCATCCATTTCTGACTCTGTCTTAAATTTATATCCAAAGGCTGTGATTTCTATGCCATTTCTCCTTCACAAGACCCAAAGTAATCCACCCAGCGTCATGTGGCACCACCCAGCGTCATGTGGCACCACCCAGCGTCATGTGGCACCACCCAGCGTCATGTGGCACCACCCAGCGTCATGTGGCACCACCCAGCGTCATGTGGCACCAACCAGCGTCATATGGCACCACCCAACCACATGAGTCAGTCTGGTGTCACCGTCCTTCAGTACAGTGTGGTCACGTCATATGACACACCAACCTTCACCATCGCTCCCACACTGTGTTTTAACCTTGCTCTTGACACATCCTGCTCGCTAAGCTCCGTTTTTTTGTTTTGTTAAGCAAATTTTCCTCTGTTAGTCGTCGTAAGTTGGACTCTAATCTTCATGTTTTTGTTGTCTAAGAATATTTTTCCTGTTGTTATACACATTATTGTTAGTCTCTCGAGGCCGGAGTCTACCTCAAGTAGTCCGTTCTTTTATAATGTCGTCCGTGTTCATTTCGACTTATTGTATATAATTTTCTGAAATAACTTACTTTTTGTTGTTGTTTTTGAGTAATTCATTCTTAATTAGCTCAATAGGTAACAGGATGACATGAGCTACGTACAAAGTGATTTAGTCGACACAGTTTCTTATATACGGTACCAATTGAGTTTGACATTCCGCTTGTTGGAGATAAAAATACTAATTCATGGGTGATGGAAGGCGTATGTATACCGTAGAATAATAAGGGAGATATACATAATGTACTGTATTATTATCTTCACTATAAGATTATAATTATATATTTGAATATGTCTTGTGACGATCCCTTTAAATTTTATGTCTTGGTTGACCAATTGTCGCAGCGCACACACACACACACACACACACACACACACACAGAGTGATTCATGTCTCCTATATCACCCTCAAAGGACCCCCCACCGCATTTTAGATCCTACCAGACAACCTCCATCCTTAAAACCATCCTTTGTCTCTCCCGCTGAAAGAACAGCCTTTCCAGCGGGCAGTCAGTGATGGCTCCTTGGCTGTCCTTCGATCTCTCAGGAGAAGGAAGGATCCGTGAACTATGGTCTGAGTCTTTGGGTTTATTTGTTGTATGTGTTCAAGTTTCTCCCGTGATCCTATATGTGATAAGTACAGAGAGTGTGTGTGTGTGGTGTGTGTGTGTGTGTGTGTGTGTGTGTGTGTGTGTGTGTGTGTGTGTGTGTGTGTGTGTGTGAGTCCCCCAGACGCTAACTGTGCGTCATACAGTAATGGCACCTCACCATATTGCTATGCATAACCAATCACCACACCATTTGTTCCAGTAATTAAGTCATTACCCCCGCTGAGGCTCTCTTGCATTGAGGGCAGAGATGAGGGAGCTGAGGTGGGGAGCATGGGAGAGGGGAGGGGGCATGGAGAGAGGGGGGGAGCATGGGAGAGGTGAGGGGAGCCATGGAGAGGTGAGGGGAGCATGGGAGAGGTGGGGGCATGGGATGGTGAGGAGTGGGGAGCATGGGAGAGGTGGGGAGGTGGGGAGCATGGGAGGGGAGGGGCATGAGGAGGTGAGGGGCATGGGGAGGTGAGGGAGCATGGGAGAGGGGGGAGGGAGCATGGGAGAGGTGAGGGGAGCATGGGAGGTGGGAGGTGAGGGAAAGATGACAATAGGTGAGGGGAACATAAGAGAGAGAGAGAGAGAGAGAGAGGTATAACTCACCTTGGCCACGCATGACTGAACGCCGGATCAAGTGGTCAGGTTAAGTCAGTCATTGTGAGGGAGGGGGGGGTGTATGTAGCTCTTTGTCCTTCTCTTCCTTCCTCTCTCCCTCTTTCCTGTCCTTCTTCCTTCCGTCCCCAGTAATCTACCCTCTACTATCATGACTTTTCTCTGTTCCTTGTTTATCTCTCTCTTCTGTTATTTATCTTCTTTCGTGTGTTGATTGTCTAGTCTCTCTCTCTCTCTCTTCCTTTTCCCCCTCACTTCCCTACTCACTTTCTCTCACCACCCACCCAATTAACGCCCTTCCTCCCCCCACTCTACCGTTCCTCTCTCACATCCCCACCTACTACCTCCCCCATTTCCTTCCACCCATTTCTCCTCCCACCGTTACTCCCCCCCTCTACCACCCTCACTCACCCCCCTACCACCCTTCCCCTCCTCACCCCCCCCCATTCCCCTCCTCCCCTCTCCCTTCCTCACTCCCCCTCAGTCGGCTCCCTTCCAGTAAATCCTGGCAGTGTGTGTGTGTTGTGTGTTGTTGTGTGATAAGCTGTCACACAATACACATGAGGCAGGAGTTTTATTTACGTGTTAAGTCTCTCAGTGACATGATACACACACACACACACACACACACACACACACACACACACACACACACACACACACACACACACACACACACACACACACACACACACACACACACACACACACACACACACACACACACACACACACACACACACACACACACACACACACACACACACACAGGTAGCATATAAGTGTTAGATAGATCGAAGAAGAAGAAGAATAACAAACAACAACAGCTAGATAGAAGAAGAAATGAGAAGCCGATAAAGAAGAAGATAAAGAAGACAAAGAAAACGAAGAAGATAAAAAGAAGAAAAGAAGAATAGCGAAGAATAACAAAAATAACAATGGCGAGATGGAAGACGATGGATGAAGAACAAACAAGAACAGCAAACAACAATAAAATAAGAAAGAAAGAGAAATGAAGCCAACAAGCCCACGACTCTGTGATAAAAATGGTCACACAACGGAGAGGGTGAAACATAAACACAGGGAATGGTGAGTGACAGATCAAATGGAGCTATTCTCTCTCTCGCTCTCTCTCTTTAAAATGTGAGAGAAGGAAAGAAGGGGCAGAAAAATAAGGAGATTAGATAGATATATAGATAGATAGAGGGATAGATAGATTTACATTTAGAGAGAGAGAGAGAGAGAGAGAGAGAGAGAGAGAGAGAGAGAGAGAGAGAGAGTCAACAAGTAACATCGGGAGTGTGAGTGAGCATTTTGTATGCACAATGAGTTAATTGGTATTCATGAGCACCTTACTCGAGTGATGGCTTCCTATATTACGGGCGAGTGAGTGAGGAGAGGAGAGGTGGTGAGGGAGAGAGGGAGGAGAGGGGAAGAGATGACAGAGGGTCAGGGAGGAAGGGAGGGATAAGAGGATGTAGACGGTCAAGGAGCTGAAGAATAAAAGAGGGAGGGAGGGAGGGAGGGTTGAATAAGAATGAGGAGGGGATGTGAAGGTGGTAAACCATCCCCTCTCCTCTCTCTACCCTCACCTAGGGGACTGATCCATGGCCTCCTCCCCTCTATGATCCACTTCATCTTCCCCTATTCGACACTAATCCCCAACTTCCCCTCACTCAGTTTAGACTATCAGCCTGGTGGTGTCCTCTCTCCCCTCTTCGTCCACCTTTTGGAGTATCTCTCTTGTTCTACCTTTATTCCTCTGTTTATGCTTCCCCTTCTGTTTTGGTTTTGTAGGATATGTGGGCTGTTGAAGCTTTATTCGTCCTGTTAAATTTTTTCTCCTTGTTTCTATGGTATTCAGGTTGTTACGTCTTTATTCTCCTATTTGAAGTTTGTCTCTTTTGTTAAGGTATTT
The DNA here is from genome assembly GCF_018991925.1 of Homarus americanus. Lineage (NCBI taxonomy): Eukaryota > Metazoa > Arthropoda > Malacostraca > Decapoda > Nephropidae > Homarus > Homarus americanus. The sequence goes on along the minus strand of NW_024732489.1, from coordinate 13,255 downwards.
GTTGTTCCATCTTTATTCTTTTCTTTAATGATTTCTTCCTTTTTCTTTGGTATTCTTAGGTGTGTTTGTTCCCTTATTTGAAGTTTCTCTTATTTTATGTATCTCTCTTACGTTTTTCTTTCGTTATTGCTCTATTCAAAACGTTTCAAGCAACTGTTTCGAATCCCCCCCAAAAAATTAAAATCAATTAAGTTTTCAGGGAATAATGCTTCGAATTAACTCATTTTTTCAGCCAATAACGTTTCGAATAAAAAAAGTTTAAAGTCGGCAACTGTTTCGAACCAAGAATGTTTCGAAACGATCTATAGTCCAGTCAATAACGTTTCTTACCCAAATTCTTTCAAATCGATGAGTCTCTCTTCGAACCAACAAATTTATCGAATCAGAAGCCTATCATAACAGTAAACGAGGAAAAACTAACCGTACAATTCGAAACTTTATCCAATTTTAGGTAGAGAAAAAAATGAGTGAAGAATCGTCCTGTTAAAGTAAGCGAACTGTTGCCTCTGTGTGTATGTGTGTGTGTCAAAAAAAATAGATTCCCAAACTCACTTTCAATTGGCATCATAAATGTATAAACACTATTTTTTTCTTAGTAAAGTAAAATTTTAGAATGAAAAAAAAAATTACCACCTCTTCAGACCCCCCTCCCCTTACCCGTTTCGTAAATTGTGTTTGGGGGAGAAGGAAATAAAAAAAAAATATATAAAAAATAAAAAATACTAAAATAAAACCGAAAAAAAGGAATTACTATTTGATCAACTTTCCACTTCAATCAAAGAAATTAGATTACGGTTCTGGGCGTTATTCCGTGGGTCAATATTTCGAAATAACAGTATATCGCTCAGGTCAATATTAGGTTTATTTCTAGTAACTTCCACCACAAATATACTCCACTGGGCACGGTGATACGGTGTTGATCCACGTTGGTGACTCTTTTTGATTATCCATCCATCTTGTATCCTTAATTTATCCACTTTTCTCCACCCATATTTCATTAATCCATCTCCCTATACTTTATCATCCTTCACCTATATCCCTTTATTCCAGCTCTCATTAATCCACCTCCCTTGATCCTTATCCCCTTAATCCAGCTTTCATTAATCCACCTCCCTTGATCCTTATCCCCTTAATCCAGCTCTCATTAATCCACCTCCCCTTGATCCGTATCCCCTTAATCAACCTTTATTTTATCCACCGTCCATCCGTCAACATCTCATTACTCCATGTCACTGTAACTCACACTCACCTAATCCATCACCCATAAATCCACATCCTTGCTAATCCTTACCTTAATCCATCAGGTTTTATTTTCTCTTTTAACACCTCCTATTCCATCTTTCTCGTAATCCCTCCCTAATCCACCTCCGTTCCGTCTAATCCTTTCTCTAATCTATCTGTCCTCCTCCTCCTCCTCCTCCCTCCAGCTAAACCCTCCCTCCCTCCCTCCCTCCCTTCCTCCCTCCCTTTCCTCCCTCTCCCTCCTCCCTCCTCCCTCTTCCTCTCCTCCTTATCTCCTTCCTCCCTCCCTCTCCCTCCCTCCCTCCTCCCTCTCCGGCCCCTGAGCATCATCAATCCCTCCCCCTCTGGGTTTCAACACCTGCAACGGCCCCTATTATCCATCATATTCTCTCTCACCATCCCAACCCCTAGCCCATTTAATTCTGTTCTTTCTTCTTTCTTCCCTCTCACTCTTTCCTATATTTCTCTAGTCTCTCTCTCCATTCCCCCACCTCTTCCTTCCATCTCTTGAATTCTCTCCGTACATCTCTTATTTCTCATTTCTTCTTCCTCGTTCTCCCTCCTTCTCTATCTTTTCTCCTACCCTCTCATTCCTCTCTCCTTCCCACGATTTCACTATCTGCTTCTTTCCAACCTTCCTTCTACCCCTCCCTTCCTCCTTTCTCTCCTCCCTCACTCACTCTTTCTCCCTCTCCCCCCTCTTATCCCTGCCTCCCTCTTCTCTTTTCTCAATTTCTGACCTGTCTACCCCGTCTCATCCGTCTATCCTCCCCCCCCCCCTCTATCCCTCCCCCCTCCCCCTATCCTTCCCCCTATCCTCCCCCTATCCTTCCCCCTATCCTCCCTCCCCCCCAATCCTACCTTCGGTCCTACCCTACATTCATTTCCTGTCTTAATTAAAAACCCAGTCATCCTCAAAATTGGTCTCCCTTCGTGGGCTATTCTCTCTCTCTCTCTCTCTTTCTTTTACGGTCTCTCTATCTCCCTTTTTTCTCTTTATTACCTTTCCATCATCTCTTCCTCTTATCACTCTTCTCTCCTTATCTCACACTTGGTTTCCTCCATTTATCTTTTAGCCTCATCTCTCTCTCTCTCTCTCTCTCTCTCTCTCTCTCTCTCTCTCTCTCTCTCTCTCTCTCTCTCTCTCTCTCTCTCTCTCTCTCTCTCTTTATCTCTCGTTCCCCTCTCACATTAAACAAGTCTTCCTCTTCATCTTTATCATTCCCCATCCCACTTCCTGTAATCGTCCGCCACTCTCTCTCTGGTTTTTCTGTTTCTCTCTTTCTCTTTCTCTCTGTTATCCCCCAGAGCAACAAATATGCAATTTTGTGAGTGTCGCCTGTGGTCATCCGAGTCCAATTGCCTCTTCCCCTTTATCTCTCTCTCTCCCTGTCTATTCTCCTTTCCATCTATTTCCTCTCTGTCTCTCTCTCTCTGTTCTCCTGTCCATCTACTTCGTCTCCTCCCTCTCTCTCTCTCTATCATTCTCTCCACGTCTCATTTGTTTCCGTCCTTCTCCTCCATCATCAGTTATTTCTCCACCTACAGTTATCTGCCTCCACTTCATTCAATATATAAGTTTTTAGTCAAGCAGTGAAAAGTACAGTACCCCCTTCACGTCTGAGGGTTGGCGACCACGACCCTCTCCATTCCAAACATTTTCGGGTGGACTTTTACACCGAATCCTCCTAAATATTGTAAGTCTTCCTCTAGTCATAAGATAATACACGAGGGATATATTTGCCTTATCCTTGGTATATATATATATAAGTATATCTCCCAACAACGGCGATATACCTCAAGAGAGAAGAAAAAAAAAGGATCTAAATAATGTGTATGAATTTTGTATGAATAGGAGTGTGTATAGCTGCAGCACTTGGTGAATGGATCCATTAGAGAGGCATTCACCAGCTGATGGAGAGCGAGGTCGGTGTATGGCTGGGAGCTGCTTATATGTATCACACAATGGGGTCGCCTCGCTGAGTTGTACTGCCGGTATTTTCTCCCTTCCTGCCTCCTTTCTTTTGTGTTTTCATCCGTCTTTTCGTGTTGTGTGGGCTGTTTGTGTGTGTGTGTGTGTGTGGTGGTGGCGTGGCCTTTCCTATACAGTTAACATACCACCACCCATCACCTCTACCATCAAACACTATAACAACACACACCTCTACCACCATCATCACTAATTTACATCACTAACACCATCACAACACTATCATATCGTCACTACTATCAGCACTACCATGACCAACAACTATAGCTTCATCATATCGCTATGCTACGTCACTCCACCATGCTGCACCACCACCCCACTCACTCCCCATCACCCCACTCACTCCCCCCTCCTCCACACCTTCCCTCTCACCACGACCTCCCCCTCATCCCTTCTCACTACCAAAAGCGCCCCAGAGGAACCTGTTGCTGCGGGGAGTAGCGGCATCACTCACCCTCACTAGAGGTCGTCCCGAGGGAGGTCGCGTCTACACCCATCTCATTCCTCAATACAAAAACCATTTACGACAGAATTTCCATAATTAAGCGACTTAGGTAAATTAAGTTGTAAACAAAGCGGCAATATACAACACTGAGTTAAAACAGCGTTATAATTTTGGCCCAGTAAGTGTTCTGTTTGTAAACAAGTGAGGCTCATATAAATTCACACTGCCGAGGAGAAAATCGTAGTGACGTCACAGGAAAAACGTAAACAAACCCAGGTATGACGTCATAGAGCCGGAGGAGCGTTCGTAAATTTCAATCTTCGAGTCAATTTATTTTTCAGCGTGACTGCCACTGCTTACTTTACGCCACTTTCGCGCACTTTCCGCCACTTCCGCGTGTTTTTCGGTAATTTCACGCAATTCCCGACACTTTTTCACAAATTCGTAAGGTTTTTCGACACTTTCTCAGCAAGACTTTCTGCACACTTTCTAACTTCCCAGTATCATAAGCGCCTCTTTCAGCATTTCCTGGTACTTACTAACATTCCGAAGTACTTTCTGGCAATTTCTGACTTAAATACTTTCTAGCAACTTTTGATGACACTTACACACCAAACCAGACCTTACACACCCATTTAAACACTTTGAAGTCACTTTCCGGGCATTTCAACCTCACTTTTTCCCCTCACTCCCTGATACTCCTTCACTTTACGGACATTTCAAATCCATTTCTCCCCCCCTTGCTCTCCGACACTCCCTCGACATTTTCGAAGCTTTGACGCACTTTCACAGCACTTTCTCTTGACACTTCCATCACCAATCACTGCCAGGGGACAGCAGCGAGCATCAAATACGAGTGACTATCCTACCAACAAGTGCTCGCGTTTGAACAAGATCCACCAAATAAAACTTCCGGGAATAGATGTGAAGCAAATGGTAAAACGTGTGTTGAGGCTTTAGTGAGAGAGAGAGAGAGAGAGAGAGAGAGAAGGGGGGGTATAAGCAAATTATTTTATATTTCCTTATTCCTCTCTATTAACATTCCTATTTTTCCTATGAACGACATTGAAAGTTTCTAAAAGTAAAAGTATTAAATACAAAAAAAATATCGATAATGACTAATCTTACCACCATATAAAATTTAACCATGAGATCTAATTAAGAAAAATGTGTTAAAAATGCGAAATATATCTAAATCGCCCCAAAGTGTAGCTAACAGAATTCCATGTTCTCGTGTTTGGGGTGTAAGCGTTCCAAACAATGTTATGAATTTTGTAGCTGGACGACTCGGGTGTATTCTGAACCTGCAGTGGGCAATAAATGTGTGTCGAGTCTCCTGACCTTTAAATATATATCCGGAAAAAATACTAAAAAATAAAAATAAAATTCCCCCAAATTCTAACTTACTAAAATATTCCTGTGAAAAAACTTATTACCAAGGAAAAAATATTTTCTCCCGCGGACCTGGAGAGCCTAAAATGTTATTAAATTTGGCGCTTCTGACTTAATTGAGAAAGTAATTAGACCAAACATTGAGTGGATGTATATATTGGGGTCGCCGCCAGAAGGTCATTAAAAATCAAAAGTAGATGATTTCTTGGGTTCAAATGAGCCCCCTCCCAGCAGACGACTTGGTCAACACTTAGAGAAGATGGGACTGTTGGAGCTCATCTTGGGTGACGATCAAGTACTGTATCTCGTAGTACTGCTACTTTAGGTTCTTGAATATTACTAATAAAGATAAATGGTATATATTGTAGAGTATAGGTGTTTATCACTGTGTCCAGGTTTAGAAAACTTTTTAATACGTGTAAATAATAATAATAATAATAATAATAATAATAATAATAATAATAATAATAATAATAATAATAATAATAATTAACGGTTTATTGAGAGAATATGGCTGCCAGAAGGATGAAAATATAGTTACATAATTGGGGAATGGCTCACTTGATTGACAAATAATATACATTTAACATAAGTGATACAAATATGATATATAATAAAAAGGTGGGGGGAAGGTCATACTACAGGGAATGTAACTGAAAGCAAGTATAGACAAGTGCGTACCTAAACAAGCGTACATGAGTGTGTGCGTATGTGTATACGCCTGAACGATCGTGTACATGTAAGCCACAAGCACATCACCGAAATATATTACCTCGGAGGTGAATTCAACTCCAACCCGGGAAAAATGATGACCCATTCATTCATTGTTGGCCGAGCGTCTCCCTACACGGGCCTCTCAACCTTATACCACTAACAACCATCTGACCATCATTATACAGGGTGTCTCACAAAGATGTATACACGCTGCCTTACAGATTTTCGTGATGATTGCGAGAATATTTGTAATACATCAACCTCACTTGTTGATGTGTGAGGTCTACCAGAATGTTGAGGGAGGCTTCACACATCACCAAATGAGGACAATGTTGTTGTAGTAATACAAACATTCACGCATCGCCGCAGAAATCTGTATACATCTGTGTGAGACACCCTGAACCTCACGTGGCTGTCCCAGTATATACTGTATGTAATAATTATATACACACTTGAATACCGAATAGCATCGCTCCCTTTCCCCATTAACCTCAAGATTTGAGAGAGAACACGTCGTTACGCCATCCAACAATAAATAAAATGTTTACCCTAAATAATACCTGTAGCGTTAATTTGCAAATAGACTTTTTTGTGTCTGTCTCCTAGTCCCTACATAGTTACAGATCCCTTCCCATCTCTCCATTATAAGACAGAAAGTCTTTGTATTCACTATTAATTTGTATAAACACACAATATATATTCATCATCTTCACCATCACCAAGAGCTCAGGAACTAAGGAACCTGACACTGGAACACGAAGCCGCTGTGCCATCTCGCTTACATTTGGCCGTGGAAGGATTTAATGCAAAAATTCCCAGAGAGAGAGAGAGAGAGAGAGAGAGAGAGAGAGAGAGAGAGAGAGAGAGCACGTAAACTCCAAGAAACCGTCACTGCTAATTTTCTTATATTATGCTTTGTCTTAACTAATTACGTCGTTTTAAAGTTTTCTCGCCTACACCCCCCTAAGGCTAACCAACTTTACCCAAAAATACGGAAACGACTGCCATTCCTGCACCCAAGTTTTGTATCCCCTCACAATAACGGAGGAAAGAAAGTTTGGCGTGTACAAGAAGCTCAGTTTTCGAGGTTCAGACGAAATTTAATTCACCAAGAAGATAAATTGAATCTCACAATAAGTTCTTGGCAGACAAAAAAAAGAAAGAAAATAAATAAATAAATATCTCTGTCTATTGTCCTTTTCTCAGGGAAGTTTGGGGTGGTTTAAATAGTTATTCTTAATCTTATTTTTATTCTTCTTATTCTTCTTATTATTATTGTAAAATTTGAAAAGGAATTTCCATGTAATTTCTTACAAGAACATCAAAAGAATAACAAGAACAGTAAATATTATATTAACATGAGCAATATAATAATAATAATAATAATAATAATAATAATAATAATAATAATAATAATAATAATAATAATAATAATAATAATAATAATAATAATAATAATAATAACAACAACAATAATAATAATAATAATAATAATAATAATAATAATAATAATAATAATATATATAATAATGATAATATAATAATAATAATAATAATACTACTACTACTACTACTACTATGTGTATGTAATAATAATAATAATAATAATAATAATAATAATAATAATAATAATAATAATAATAATAATAATAATAATAATAATATATAATAATAATAATAATAATAATAATAATATATAATAATAATAATAATAATAATAATAGTAACAATAATAATAATAATAATAATAATAATAATAATATATAATAATAATAATAATAATAATAATAATAATAATAATATATAATAATAATAATAATAATAATAATAATAATAATAATAATAATAAAAATAATAATAATAATAATAATAATAATAATAATAATAAGGCTAACATGGTAATCATTTTCACCAGGCTCACGGCAGTTTCATTTTCAGCATGACGTGTGAAGGTTGTCGCCATCTTATATGGACGTAATTTGCGAATTTAGGGATAAATAAAGCGAGACCCTTCAATTGTTCAAAGACCACGACATTGTTCCTTTAAATAGAGACTGTCCACACTGAGGGAATTCCTGTGCTTTCAGACCGGAAAGAAATTTGTTCATAACTTCCTCAACGCCGTGGCTCGACGTTCCCCACCATCACAATATATCACTCCGCCGCCCGGGCAGTATAAGAGCATGATCTCGCGTCCAGAAAAAGCCTCAAAATTACACCATATCATTGTAAGTTCATTCTATTTAATATACCGGCGGGGGGGGGGCGGAGTTAGGTAAGGTTAGGTAGGTTTGTTTGGCTAGGTTAGTTAGGTCTGTTTTTCATACCCACAAAGGTTAGGTTAGGTTAGGTTAGGTTAGGTTAGGTTAGGTAAGTTTGTTTGGCTAGGTTAGTTAGGTCTGTTTTTCATACCCACAAAGGTTAGGTTACGTATATTTTAGAAATAAGCATTTTTTTAAAACATTTACACGAACTACAGCAGTGTTCACTATAAAAAAACTGAAATCCGGAGTTTTTAAAATCATTTTCTATAAATTTCGGCCACGAGTTAGTCATGAATAACTACTTATAATAATAATAATAATAATAATAATAATAATAATAATAATAATAATAATAATAATAATAATAATAATAAATCCGAGCCCTGTGAACACAGTAAAATGAGTCTCCCTTTAAATGTTTAAATAGTTACCTCGTTTAAAAACTTTCCTTACGGAGACAAAGAAAAATAAACATTAACAACTAAATATAATATAACACTATAAGATAAATACAACATAATGTAACACAAATCTAACATAATATAACATAAATATCACATAATATAACTTAATAACAAAATTAAATCTACCGAATGTTTTTGGTTGGGTACTCACCGTCGACGAGCAGCTGATGACGCCATAACCCCGTATCCACACTAACTAACTTTACGCTCACATTATCCGTCAGTTTATTAAAAGTATATAAATAATGATATCACTTAACACACTCAATATACAGTTAATCACATAAAGTATCGGCAAGGGTGTATTAACTGAGTATGTAAATAAGAGTCAAGTCGACATAGCCTCATTATAACACTCCTTGTTTACACACTTTCCTGGGCCTTTTTTCTTGTTATTCTTGTGTCATAAAAGTCACTAAATATTCTCGTTATAAAATATTGCACTGAAAAGTCTCAATCCTGGTTTTTGTGAATTATTTAAAGGGAAAACGTTTTGCTTGCCTGTACTTCGTGGTAGAACCGGAGGGTGACGCCACACTTCCGGTTTCATAAATAAAAAAAATATTTATAATTCACAATTTTCTCTGTTTTTCCGCTGCTATAGGATAGGAAATAAATCAAATTATACTTTTAAAATAATAATACATATTTTTTAATTGTTGTATGTAAATTAGTGTTTAAAATACAAGACCATAGAGATATTATGGCATTTCGTATATACATCTTTCGTAATTTTTTTCCAGGTGAATGAAGGAAAATATCTAGGCTAACCCAACATAGCACAGATCTGTTGATGTGAACGTAAGTAGTATACACATATTATTATTAGTAGTAGTAGTATTATATGAGAAATACAGGTAGAAAAAAATAAGAAAATAAATATATTTTCTTAGGCATTTAAAAAAATCGAAGTGACATTCCCTTGATTTCGACATGGACATAAAATTGCCAAAAATTAAATGAACGAGTATTTAAGGTCAACCAACTGGAATTGGCGACAGGAATTTTGGGCACCAGAAACCTTAGAATTTAAGATGGTGGGTAGAGAGAGAGAGAGAGAGGAGTAGCGAGAGAGAGAGAGAGAGAGAGAGAGAGAGAGAGGGTGTTATCGCCTCTCACACACCGTCCTGCAGTTCGTCGACCAATGCTTCAATTTGGCCAGTGAATAGCGGGGTCTCCTTCACTACTTATCGTCACTTTCCTCACTGCCAGCGAGTCAGTTACTGTCGCTAGTCACTGTCAACCAGCCAGTTACTACCTCCATTCACTGCCAGTCAACCTCTACCAACATTACTACTACTATCCCTGATACTACTACCAACACTATCACCCCCCACCCCAACCATCACCACGACCACCACCACCACCACCACCACCACCACCACTCCCACCACCACCACCACCACCACCATTACACTACCACACCACCACCACCACCACCACCACCACTGCTTTTGTTCATGACACTGAAATTACACTCGATAAAGAAGATCAATGATCGCTGACTGATCGGGGCACCAAGCTTCCTCACATTCGTCTCTCACCTCTCCTCCTACCCTCCTTCACCCTCTCTCCCTCCTTCACCCTCTCTCCCTCCTTCACCCTCTCTCCCTCCTTCACCCTCCCTCCGTCACACAGATTATATTATTACTTACAAACTCACATTGTATCATCTGTTTCCATATATCATAAGGCTATATGATCGATCACTGCTGCCTTTGAGAAGTTGATTGGATGAACTCTGATCTCTCTCTCCCACACACACACACACACACACACACACACAGACACACACACACACACACACACAGACACACACACACACACACACACACACACACACACACACTCTCTCTCTCGTATTTTTCTTTCTGTGTCTTTATTCCTCTATCCTGGCCATCTATTTCTTGTCTGCTCTGTCTGTCTCTACTCTCTCCTTCTCTCTCTCTCTCTCTCTCTCTCTCTCTCTCTCTCTCTCTCTCTCTCTCTCTCTCTCTCTCTCTCTCTCTCTCTCTCTCTCTCTCTCTCCATCTGGGTGAGATTGATAGAGACATTATTAAAACTTCCTCATGACGACCCCAGCAGCCTCTCAATCACCCGTCAATTTTCCTCAATTTTCCTGTTTATCAAGACCCACCAAACTTGTCCTGATGCTGGGGACAATATTTTTCCTCTCCTGGATTTCACTTGAACGTATTGTAGGTCGGTTAAGAAGTTGTGAGTGAAGAGTTGTTTAAAATAGGATAAGTTTGGGAGATAATGAGAGAGAGAGAGGGAAGGAGGGAGAGAGAGAGAGAGAGAGAGAGAGGGAAGGAGGGAGAGAAAGAGAGAGAGAGAGAGGGAAGGAGGGAGAGAAAGAGAGAGGGAAAGATGTGAGTATTATTTTTTATATCTGTGAGAAAGTATATTGTCCTTCACTTAACTATTTCCTGGTTCCTTTCCTACGTTTCTTATTTTAGTCCTTCCTTTACCCTTTCCTTGTTCTTGCCTTGTCTTTACCCTAATCCTTTCGTTGTGTTGTTCCGCCTTTTCCTGTTGGCCGGGATAGAACACAGCATCTTGTATACAATGTAAATAATAAAATAAATGAAGATTATTTCTACAGGATTGATATTATGTTAAAAATATTTGGATAACCTGATTATTAAACACTCTAGCTTATTTCCTCTGAAGATTAACCATCCTATTACTAACATAACCAAACCAAACCTAATCTAACCTAACCTAATCTAATCTAACTCCTTTAAGTAGCGTTAGGGTGATTAACCTTTAGGTGATCCAAATATCATTATTATCCATTTAAGGTAAAGATTTAAGAAGGTAAGTTAATGTGGCTGGATGATTTTAATAAATAATGACATGTAACTCTGACGACAATTGGGATATTTTTTCAGTTTAGCTCAAAGGTTGAAAATAATGAGAGGTAGTTTACGAACGACTGATAAAGCGGAGAGAATATTGTACCCTGTTAAAGTTTTAGTTGAATGTTACTCGATCACCACCACCCAAAAATATCTGTACTTGGGGTGATCGATGAGTTTCACAATGAACACTGTGACTCCTGTTGTCTCGGTAGGGTTGTCAAAATCCTTCGTCCGTCGTGTCATATTTTTTCACACAAAATAGTAAAGAGAGTTTGGGTAGTGTTATGAAAATTAGTTTACTTGATAATTATCCTAAGCGTAGATAATTCTAACCTTAACACCTTTTGGTAATAATTAATTCGATGACTTATGACTTTTGGAGATAGTAAAATACGCTATAATTCTTATCGTTTTATTTCCTGGTTTTGGGAATAATTCAAAACTTGACTTTAGGTTTTCATTTGATGTTTCCTCACAACTTTGCTATAAGAGTTGGTTTGTATAGAATAGTTGAGGCTATTAGGAGTATTAAAATAGAGCCTTTATTTAATATTTAGATTGAGTAATAAGAAATAACTCGTATAGGTTTGAGAAATTTATAAACAAAAAAAATTAAAGAAAAAAATATGCATCATATTGAGTATATAAATAATGACAAAAATAACGTCTCATGAAAGAAATAAATGAAACAAGATTTAAAACACTGGAAATATTGAGAAAAACAACAAAATGGAACAACGAAAACAAATGACAGACGACACGCGCAAAACTGAGGGTGGCTGCCACAACGAAACACGCAATTGGATCATTAAAAACAAAACTACTGAACCTCTCTTGACAAAACCTTCTTAAAATCATCGAATTACCTGAGTGTGTTGGTTCTAGAGTACTCACCCCACATTACCAGCACCACAGTGTAATTTACGGCCCGGTGTTCTCTCTACGGTCATCAACAGCTGTTCTCTCCAGTGAAATTTAATTATTTTTCTGTTTATTAGTTTTTAAGTTATTTTTATCTTCTTTTGTGACGGTGAAATGTAAAGTGAAGCCAAACACACACACACACACACACACACACACACACACACACACACACACACACACACACTGCACCTTAAAATAACTAGGGAATAAAATTGAAATTGAAATATTATTACGTCGAGTCAAAACGAAACAAAATGAACCAAAATGCGTGATAATCACACAAAATAAACATGTGTGTGAAGGAGGGTAGGTAGTAGCAATGGTATGGTGGGTAGGTGGTATAGTGGGATGGTAGAGAAGAAGCAGGTTAGGTATTAGTATGATAATTGTAGTATTGGTGGGTGGCATGGGTGGTGCAGTAGTAGTAGTAGTAGTAGCAGTGGTAGACACAATTAAGAGTTTCCAAACCAACAGGGACAAAGTTTGGATAAGAAACTTTCTAATTGAAATAACATTCGAGTGTAATTGCTTGAACATGGAGGTCTCTAGTTACAATCTTTACCACTGTTCTAATTGAGTTTGTTGTAGTGGAGGGTAGGGGAGAGGGGAGAGGGAGGAGGGGAGAGGGAGGGAGTGGAGGAGAGGAGAGGAGGAGGAGGAGAGGGAGAGAGGGTGGGAGGGGGAGGTGAGGGAAAGGGAAGAATAAACAGAAAGAAGGAGGAAAGGGTGGATTAAATAAAAGGGACTAGTGGAGATTTATAGTAGAAAGAAGAAGAAGGGAGGAATATATAGAAAGAAGAAAAAGAGGGGGTGTTTATAAAAGGAAGAATAAGAAGATAGGAAGGTGAATAAACAGAAATAAACGAATGATGAAGAAATAAATTGTATGTGAAGAGATGAAGGGTTTAGTGGCAAGAAGAAAAATAAGAATAACATGAAAAGAAGAAGAAGAAGAA
>NW_024732488.1:0-6734 GCF_018991925.1 Homarus americanus | reverse complement strand
CACACAATGAGAGTACTACACACCACGACACTTACCACACATGAGAGAGTGCCACACACCACGTCACTCTACCACACAGGAGAGAGTGCCACACACCACGACACTTACCACATATGGAAATTATCACACACCACGTCACTTACCTCACAGCTGAAGGTGCCACACACCACGTCTATTACCACACAGGAAAGAGTGCCACACAAAATGCCACTTACTACACAATGAAAGTACCACACACCACGGCACTTACCACACAGGTGAGTGTGCCACACACCAAGTCACTTACCACACAGGAGAGAGTGCCACACACGACGTCACTTACGACACAGATGAGGGTGTGCTACACACCACGTCAATTACAACACAATGAAAGTACCACACACCACGTTACTTTCCACACAGAAGAGAGTGCCACACACCACGAGACTTACCACATATGGAAAGTATCACACACCACGTTACTTACCACACAGGTGAGTGTGCCACATACCAAGTCACTTACCACACAGGAGAGAGTGCCACACACGACGTCACTTACCACACAGGTGAGTGTGCTACACACCACGTCACTTACCACACAGGAGAGAGTGTACACACCACTACACTTACCACACAGGTGAGAGTGTGCCACACAACACGTCACATACCACACAGGTGAGACTATCACACACCACGTCACTTACTACACAGGCGAGAGTGTCAAACACCACGTCACTTACCACACAGGTGAGAGTGCCACACATCACGTCACTTACCACACAGGTGAGAGTGCCACACACCACGACACTTACCACACAGGTGAGAGTGTCACGCACCACGTCACTTACCACGCAGGAGAGAGTGCCACACACCACGTCACTTACGACACAGGAGAGAGTGCCACACACCACGACACTTACCACATATGGAAAGTATCACACACCACGGCACTTACCACACAGGTGAGAGTGTCACACACCACGTCACTTACCACACAGGAGAGAGTACCACACACCACGTCACTTACCACACAGGTGAGAGTGCCACACACCACGTCACTTGCCACACAAGTGAATGTGCCACACACCACATCTATTACCACACAGGAGAGAGTGCCACACAAAACGTCACTTACCATACAATGAAAGTACCACACACCACGGCACTTACCACACAGGTGAGTGTTCCACACACCAAGTCACTCACCACACAGGAGAGGGTGCCACACCCGACATCACTTACCATACAGGAGAGAGTGTACACACCACATCACCTACCACACAGGTGAGAGTGTGCTACACACCACGTCACTTATAACACAATGAAAGTACCACCCACCACGTTACTTACCACACAGGAGAGAGCGTACACACCACGTCACTTAAACCACAGGTGAGAGTGTGCTACACACCACGTCACTTACCACACAATGAAAGTACGACACACCACGTCACTTACCACACAGGAGTGTGCAACACACCACGTCACTTACCACACAGGTGAGAGTGCCATACACCTGTAATGAGACAAAATATTGCAAGAAGAAGATTACATATAGGTAGAATATTGATAGTATAAGAGTATAAAGAGAGGAAGATTTTGGTAGCGTGGCCGTGATATTTATTTACTCTTATCGTACACTGGTCGTGTCTTACCCGTCAATACACATCTATTACGTTCTTAAAGGCGACTTCTCAAACACTGCTTCGTTACAACTCTTTATTAATTACGAACATGACATGGACACATTAATAACACCTTCTATTGAAGTTACTAGGACATTATATTTACGTTACTAGGACATCATATTACGTTACTAGACACTCTGATTCTCGGACACGAACATGAAATGAATACACTTCCCATGTAGGTAACTCATCCCATGGAAAGCTCTGACAAACACTCACGTGACCTAGGGGAGGCCTAGCAGGTAGTCCTGGGTTGTCTCTATGGGAGACTGCTTAGCTGGGCGCCGGAGGGAAGTCTCGGTCCTGACCGGAGGCGACTTGCCTCCGGCCCCTGACTTCGGCTCGAGCAGGCCTGGTGGTGTCGTAGCTGGCCACCTTGTTACAAGACAACTCCCTCTCTGCGAATCTCGAGGAGACCAGATGTCCTATATTAGATGAGCCGTCCAGCCGGGGGCGGCGAAGGGTTCTACATTTGACCTGGCTAATGTGAGGTCAGGTCCGGCGTCTCTCTGTGATGTAGGTTATTGTATATTGGGAGAGAGTCGGCTGGTGCCTTCTTACATGTCTGTTGTGGTGACATGTCACATGGGAGGGGAGCTAGTTGATTTGTACCCCCCGGTCCACCGTGAGAGTTACCCTACACTTGACCCCCCTAATGTCGGGTCAAGACTGGCCCCCCTCTGCGGTGTAGGACATTGTGTATATTGGGAGAGAGCCGGCTGGTGCCCTCTTACATGTGTGACATGGGAGGGGGAGCTAGTTGATTTACAATCCTTGGTCAACCGCAGAGTTACCCTACACTTTGACCTCCCTAATGTCCGGTCAGACTGGAGTTTCTGAGATGTAAGCTGTGGTCTGACAAACCATCACTACACCTCCCGCCAAGACCAAAGCTTTCATGCTCAGAGAACTGATGATACATTTAAAGTAGACAGTAACATCATGTGCAGTATCTAATATAGTCCCTCAGGCGATAATGCATCCTTACATTTTACAAATCATAACCCTAGAGATGTATGTTTTTCTACTGGCATAGTTGATCTGACAAAGCTTACTATACCTCCCGCCAAGATTAAAGCTTCTATGACAGGAGAAAAAAATAAAATACATACACAGTAATTGAACATAGAGTGATCTAAAGATCCTTCATATCTAGCATAGTCCGAGGCAAACTTGCAAATCACATTCTACAAACAAAAACAGGTGTTACATTGCCTAACCAGGCCGTGTCAAAATAATAATTCATCTCAGTCAGTAAATGGCTACAACATTGTGTTTGGTAATACAAAACATTGATCAAATGAACTCATAGAAAAAGTGACTAATCTTTTAAAAAAAAACATTCTTTGTAGTACATGTTAACAAAAATCAGAGAATTAAATACAAAATACAAAATGCTCCTGCTTCACATGTTAGGGTGTTATATCTTTTTATTACACATCAGCAACATCAACAACATCAGTACATTTGTTGGGTTCAGCATGGCTCAAGTCCTCCATCCAGCTGGTATCTGAAAATAAGGAATGCTGGCAGCACAACAACGGTAGTCGATTGGTCCTTCTGATTATCCACCTTTTCATCGTCGACTTTCTTCTGATGTCAGCACAGCGTCTCTTCTGTCTTCACATAGCACGTTTTTCTTTCTTCAATACCGCACTTTGTAGGTCGTGTCACCACATCTGACTTCTTCTCACTTCCTCCTGGTTTCTATAATATTCCAGATGATTTTTCTGTTCACCTGCGCTTCCTCTACGTTTAGAGCATTTTCATATTCCAGATGAATTTTCTGCTCATCTGCGTTTCTTTATACATCTTCATTTTCATATTCCAGACGATTTTTCTGCTCACCTGCGTTTCTTTATACATCTTCGTTTTCCGTCATATTCCAGATGAATTTTTCTGCTTCATCTGCATTTCTTCTCTGCAACATCATCATTTTCAACATATTCCAGACGATTTTCTGTTCATCTGCCGTCGGCCCTCTCCGGCCGGGATGAAAGCCGGTCCACTGTTTGGGCTGTCGTCTCCTTAGATAACTCGTAAGGCAGGTTCCGCGGACCAGGCCTCGCCCTCCGTACGTGAGTGTCGGCGAGACCAAGGACCGTCCTGTCTTACACCTTCCACAGTGGTGAATCCCTCCCTGGCTGGGCTCACCAGGGTTCGTTGTGTGGCACTTCATTCCACACTCCTTAACTTCCTAGTAGAAAAATATAAACTCTTCTTAATCCTAGACCAGGTAGGACTTGAAAGAAGTGGGGTGGTGTGTGGCGGGCGTGGTGCTGCATTCCTCACGCTGCTTCTTCCTTCTTATATGTGCTGTGGACGGATTCCGGCTAGCCATGGGGCGGTACTGTGTGTGACATTTGCCAGAGAAACAATCCTAAAGGGATTATGGATTAGTTGGAAGTGCATTCGCAAAAAAAAAACAAATATTTACTTTATACGTTACGTCAATGTTTGGTAATTATTATTTCCGTCACGACAATTTTCTCATTAGGCTGGGTCGGGGAGTGAAGCTCTGCTCACTACATTGAATATTATTTATCACTACGCGTCAAAGAGTACATTACAAATCATACTAGCATAAAAACACACTGAGTGAAGCTCTGTAATTATCGCAATGTTAAGTAACACTAACCACCAATTTCGAAGCATAACTCACAGGACAAAACATTGGTGGTCACACGGGCGGGCGAAGCGGGAAACATTCGGCCATTATGCGCGCGTGACCTAGGGAAGGCCTGAGGTGTAGAGTGGCGTAACCGGGACGGGGCGCGGGGCGGGGCGGGGCGGGGCGGAGCGGGGTAGGGCAGGGCAGGGCAGGGCAGGGCGGAGCGAGGCGGGAACTGATGGGTACGGAGGGTGAGGTGAGGGTTAGGACAGGGAGGAGGATGTAGGTTAAAAGACATGTTAAGTTATAACAGTTAGTACAGACACCGCTTCTATCGCTAAAACACAATGGGTACATTTAACACTGACCGACAATTAAAAAGCACTTGGGATACTGAGAACTTCACAGAACGCGGGGAACACTGAGAAATTACGTTAAGCACTGAACATATTTCTAGACAAAAAAAAAAATTCGCGCATACCACGACGAGAGACATTTACTTGAGCTGTAACGGTGACACACTAGGCCACTTTTCACGCTACGACGCTACGACACAGGAATTACTTATTACACAATTGTAGACAATACTTAGACTGAAACAAATGAAGGATGAAACGAGCCAGGTGTTATGGCTAACCGAGGGAAGGCGTGAGTTTACGTTAAGTTCGCTGCTACCATTATAATAACTAAGCGAGGGAGGCGTGAATTACATATATAGTTCGCTGTCACCTATAACAAGAGACAAGGAGGGCGTGAGTTACATATAGTACGCTGCCGCCAATATAATGAAACTATATCTTGCATGAACTCCTTATCACGCACTTTCGAACAATACTCAAACAACGAGTCAGGTGTTATGGCTAAAATGAGGGAGGGCATGGGTTTACGTTAAGTACACTGTTACCAATAACAAGGGACGAGGGAAGCGTGAATTACGTATAGTTCGCTGTCACCTATAACAAGGGACAAGGAAGGCGTGGGTTACACATGCCACCGCTGCCACCATTGTAATGAGACAAAATATTGCAAGAAGAAGATTACATATAGGTAGAATATTGATAGTATAAGAGTATAAAGAGAGGAAGATTTTGGTAGCGTGGCCGTGATAGTTATTTACTCTTATCGTACACTGGTCGTGTCTTACCCGTCAATACACATCTATTACGTTCTTAAAGGCGACTTCTCAAACACTGCTTCGTTACAACTCTTTATTAATTACGAACATGACATGGACACATTAATAACACCTTCTATTGAAGTTACTAGGACATTATATTTACGTTACTAGGACATCATATTACGTTACTAGACACTCTGATTCTCGGACACGAACATGAAATGAATACACTTCCCACGTAGGTAACTCATCCCATGGAAAGCTCTGACAAACACTCACGTGACCTAGGGGAGGCCTAGCAGGTAGTCCTGGGTTGTCTCTATGGGAGACTGCTTAGCTGGGCGCCGGAGGGAAGTCTCGGTCCTGACCGGAGGCGACTTGCCTCCGGCCCTTGACTTCTCTCGAGCAGGCCTGGTGGTGTAGTAGCTGGCCACCTTGTTACAAGACAACTCTCTCTCTGCGAATTCCCGAGGGAGGACCAGGACGTCCTATATATTGGGATGCGAGCCGTCAGGTTCAGCTGGCCGGGGGGGTGGGGGGGGGCGGCGAAGGGTCTCCTTACATTTGACCTCGCAAATGTGAGGTCAGGTCTGGACTTTTCAGAACTATCTGGGAAAGTCATCAGGTGGGGCCATGTGTATATTGGGAGAGCAACCGTGAGAGTTCCCCTACACTTGACTTCCCAAACGTCGGGCCAGACTGGAGTTTCTGAGATGTAAGGAGAAGTCGTCAGGTGGGGCCGTGTAACACGAGAGGCCCTGGTTGGTTTGTGACCTGGCTAATTGTGAGGTCAGGTCCGGCCTTTGTTCAGAGAGTAGGTTATTGTATATCGGAAGAGGGTCAGCTGGTGCCTTCTTACATGTTTTGTTGGGGCCACATGTCACATGGGAGGGGAGCTAGGCTGATTTACCATCCTTGGTCAACCGCAGAGTTACCCTATACTTTTGCCCTCGGCTAATGTCCGGTCAGACTGGAGTTTCTGAGATGTAAGCTGTGGTCTGACAAACCATCACTACAGCACACCACGTCACTTTACCACTCAGAGAGGTCACACCACGTCACTTACCACACAGGTGAAAGTGCCACACACCACGTCACTTACCACTCAGGAGAGAGTGTCACACACCACGTCACTTACCACACAGGTGAGAGTGCCATACACCACGTCACTTACCACACAGGTAAGAGTGTCACACACCACGTCACTAACCACACAGGTGAGAATATCACACACTAGGTCACTTACTACACAGGTAAGAGTGCCACACACCACGTCACTTACCGCACAGGTGAGAGTGTCACACACCACGTCACTTACCACACACGTGAGAGTGCCACA
>NW_024732487.1:0-3881 GCF_018991925.1 Homarus americanus | reverse complement strand
TGCCTTAAATGTGGTTAATGGCAGCAGTGGGGTGAAAACAAAAAATGGCAACAATTGCCTTATATGCGATTAACGGTGGCAGAGAACGAAAACAAAAAATGGCAACAATTGCCTTATATGTGATTAATGGCAGCAGTGGGGCGAAAACAAAAAATGGCAACAATTGCCTTATATGTGATTAATGGCAGCAGAAGGGCGAAAACAAAAAATGGCAACAATTGCCTTATATGTAATTAATGGCAGCAGTGGGGCAAAAACAAAAAATGGCAACAATTGCCTTATATGTGATTAATGGCAGCAGAGGGGGACAATAAAAAATGGCAACAATTGCCTTATATGTGAATAATGGCAGCAGAGGGGCGACAATAAAAAATGGCAACAATTGCCTTATATGTGATTAATGGCAGCAGTGGAGCGAAAACAAAAAATGGCAACAATTGCCTTATATGTGATTAATGGCAGCAGTGGTGCGAAAACAAAAAATGGCAACAATTGCCTTATATTCGATTAACGGCAGCAGAGGGACGAAAACAAAAAATGGCAACAATTGCCTTATATGTCATTAATGGCAGCAGTGGGGCGAAAACAAAAAATGGCAATTATTGCCTTATATGTGATTAATGGCAGAAGAGGGACGAAAACAAAAAATGCCAACAATTGCCTTAAATGTGATTAATGGCAGCAGAGGGGCGAAAACAAAAAATGGCAACAATTGCCTTATATGTGATTAATGGCAGCAGAGGGGCGAAAACAAAAAATGGCAACAATTGCCTTATATGTGATTAATGGCAGCAGAGGGACGACAATAAAAAATGGCAACAATTGCCTTATATGTGAATAATGGCAGCAGAGGGGCGACAATAAAAAATGGCAACAATTGCCTTATATGTGAATAATGGCAGCAGAGGGGCGTCAATAAAAAATGGCAACAATTGCCTTATATGTGATTAATAGCAGCAGTAGGGAGAAAACAAAAAATGGCAACAATTGCCTTATATGTGATTAATGGCAGAAGAGGGACGAAAACAAAAAATGGTCATAATTGCCTTATATGTGATTAATGGCAGCAGTGGGGCGAAAACAAAAAATGGCAACAATTGCCTTATATGTGATTAATGGCAGAAGTGGGGCGAAAACAAAAAAATGGCAACAATTGCCTTATATGTCATTAATGGCAGGAGAGGGGCGACAATAAAAAATGGCAACAAGGTTTGCAGGCCACGGCAGCACTGGGGCGTCAAAAATGGCACTTACGTTTTATATGTGATTAATGGCAGAAGAGGGAAGAAACCAAAAAATGGCAACAATTGCCTTATATGTGATTAATGGCAGCAGAGGGGCGACAACAAAAAATGGCAACAATTGCCTTATATGTGATTAATGGCAGCAGTGGGGCGAAAACAATAAATGGCAATAATTGCCTTATATGTGATGAGTGGCAGCAGTGGGGCGAAAACAAAAAATGGCAACAATTGCCTTATATGCGATTAACGGCAGCAGAGGGACGAAAACAAAAAATTGCAACAATTGCCTTATATGTGATTAACGCAGAGGGGACGAAACAAAATGGCAACACTGTCGAGGCGATACGGCAGGGGGGCGAAACAAAAATGGCACAATTGCTCTTTGCACGGCGCAGCAGAAGGGCGCGAAAAAACAAAAATGGCAACAATTGGTTTTATATGTGATTAATGGCAGCAGTGGGGCGAAAACAAAAAATGGCAACAATTGCCTGATATGTGATTAATGGCAGCAGTGGGGCGAAAACAAAAAATGGCAACAATTGCCTTATATGTGATTAATGGCAGCAGTGGGACGAAAACAAAAAATGGCAACAATTGCCTTATATGTGATTAATGGCAGCAGTGGGGCGAAAACAAAAAATGGCAACAATTGCCTTATATGTGAATAATGGCAGCAGTGGGGCGAAAACAAAAAATGGCAACAATTGCCTTATATGTGAATAATGGCAGCAGTGGGACGAAAACAAAAAATGGCAACAATTGCCTTATATGTGATTAATGGCAGCAGTGGGGCGAAAACAAAAAATGGCAACAATTGCCTTATATGTGATTAATGGCAGCAGTGGGGCGGAAACAAAAAATGGCAACAATTGCCTTATATGCAATGAACGGCAGCAGAGGGACGAAAACAAAAAATGGCAACAATTGCCTTATATGTGATTAATGGCAGCAGTGGGGCGAAAACAAAAAATGGCAACAATTGCCTTATATGTGATTAATGGCAGGATAGGGGCGACAATAAAAAATGGCAACAATTGCCTTATATGTCATTAATGGCAGCAGTGGGGCGAAAACAAAAAATGGCAATTATTGCCTTATATGTGATTAATGGCAGAAGAGGGACGAAAACAAAAAATGGCAACAATTGCCTTAAATGTGGTTAATGGCAGCAGTGGGGCGAAAACAAAAAATGGCAACAATTGCCTTATATGCGATTAACGGTGGCAGAGGGACGAAAACAAAAAATGGCAACAATTGCGTTATATGTGATTAATGGCAGCAGAGGGGCGACAATAAAAATTGGCAACAATTGCCTTATATGTGATTAATGGCAGCAGTGGGGCGAAAACAAAAAATGGCAACAATTGCCTTATATGTGATTAATGGCAGCAGAGGGGCGACAATAAAAAATGGCAACAATTGCCTTATATGTGAATAATGGCAGCAGAGAGGCGACAATATAAAAAAGCAACAATTGCCTTTATGTGATTAATGGCAGCAGTGGAGCGAAAACAAAAAATGGCAACAATTGCCTTATATGTCATTAATGGCAGAAGAGGGACGAAAACAAAAAATGGCAGAAGAGGGACGAAACAAAAAAATGGCAACAATTGCCTTATATGTGATTAATGGCAGCAGAGGAGAGAAAACAAAAAATGACAACAATTGCCTTATATGTGATTAATGGCAGCAGGGGGGCGACAATAAAAAATGGCAACGATTGCCTTATATGTGAATAATGGCAGCAGAAGGGCGACAATAAAAAATGGCAACAATTGCCTTATATGTGATTAATGGCAGCAGTGGGGCGAAAACAAAAAATGGCAACAATTGCCTTATATGTGGTTAATGGCAGCAGTGGGCCGAACACAAAAAATGGCAATTATTGCCTTATATGTGATTAATGGCAGAAGAGGGACGAAAACAAAAAATGGCAACAATTGCCTTATATGTGGTTAATGGCAGCAGTGGGGCGAAAACAAAAAATGGCAACAATTGCCTGATATGTGATTAATGGCAGCAGTGGGGCGAAAACAAAAAATGGCAACAATTGCCTTATATGTGATTAATGGCAGCAGTGGGACGAAAACAAAAAATGGCAACAATTGCCTTATATGTGATTAATGGCAGCAGTGGGGCGAAAACAAAAAATGGCAACAATTGCCTTATATGTGAATAATGGCAGCAGTGGGGCGAAAACAAAAAATGGCAACAATTGCCTTATATGTGAATAATGGCAGCAGTGGGACGAAAACAAAAAATGGCAACAATTGCCTTATATGTGATTAATGGCAGCAGTGGGGCGAAAACAAAAAATGGCAACAATTGCCTTATATGTGATTAATGGCAGCAGTGGGGCGGAAACAAAAAATGGCAACAATTGCCTGCGTGGGAATAATGGCAGAGGGCGACAATAAATAATGGCAAATACTGGCTGGGTTTTATATGTGATTAATGGCAGCAAAGGGGCGAAAACAAAAAATGGCAACAATTGCCTTATATGTGATTAATGGAAGCAGTGGGGCGAAAACAAAAAATGGCAACAATTGCCTTAAATGTGATTAATGGCAGCAGAGGGGCGACAATAAAAAATGGCAACAATTGCCTTATATGTGATTAATGGCAGCAGAGGGGCGA
>NW_024732486.1:0-8136 GCF_018991925.1 Homarus americanus | reverse complement strand
CACACCCCCCAAGTCCATGGTGCTGGAGGGGTGCCCAACTCTCACACTCCAGGTCATAGCACTGAAGGGGTGCCTGGCCTTCACACCCCGGGTCATGGTGCTGAAGGGGTGTCCGGCCCTCACACCCCGGGCCATGGTGCTGGATTGGTGCCCGGCCATCACACCCCGTTTCATGGCACTGAAAGGGAGCCCGGCCCTCACTCCCCGATTCGTGACACTGAAGGGGTGCCCGGCCCTCACAGCCCGGGTCATGGCACTGAAGGGGTGCCCGGCCCTCACACCCCGGGTCACGTCACTGAAGGGGTGCCCAGCTTTCACAATCCACGTCATGGCGCTGAAGGGGTGCCTGGCCCTCACACCCCGGGTCATGGTGCTGAAGGGGTCCCCAGCCCTTACAACCCAGTTCATGTAAAAGGGTGCCCGGCCCTCACACCCCAGGTCATGTCACTGAAGGGGTCCCCGGCCCTTACAACCCAGTTCATGTAAAAGGGTGCCCGGCCATCACACCCCGTTTCATGGCACTGAAAGGGTGCCCGGCCCTCACTCCCCAATTCGTGACACTGAAGGGGTGCCCGGCCCTCACAGCCCGGGTCATGGCACTGAAGGGGTGCCCGGCCCTCACACCCCGGGTCACGTCACTGTGGGGTGCCCAGCTTTCACAATCCACGTCATGGCACTGAAGGGGTGCCTGGCCCTCACACCCCGGGTCATGGTGCTGAAGGGGTCCCCAGCCCTTACAACCCAGTTCATGTAAAAGGGTGCCCGGCCCTTACACCCCGGGTCATGTGAAAGGGTGCATAGCCCTCACACCCCGGTTCATAACACTGATGGGGTGCCCGGCCCTCACACCCCAGGCCATGGGGCTGGAGGGGTTCCCGGCCCTCACACCCGGCTCATGTAACTGAAGGTGCTGACCTCTTTACCCCGATTCATGGCACTGAAGAGGGTGCCAGCCTCACACCCCAGGCCATGGAGCTGGAAGGGTGTCAGGCCCTGGCTTACACCCGTTATGACACTGAAGGGGGTGCCCAGCCCTCACACCCCGGAGTCATGGCATTAAGGGTGCCAGCCCTCCTGGCAAGTCATGGTGCTGGAGGTGCCAGCTCTCACACTCCCAGGTCATAGCACTGAATGGGTCCCTGGCCCGCCCACCCCAGGTCATGGTGTTGAAGCGGTGCAGCCCTCACACCAGGTCATGGTGCTGATGGGGAGCCCGGCCCTCACACCCCGGGTCATGTCACTGAAGGTGCCCTTGGTCACACCCGGGTCATGTCACTGAAGGGGTGTCCTGCCTCAAACCGGGCCATGGTGCTGGATTGGTGCCAGGCCCTCACACCCCGGGTCATGGTGCTGAAGGGGTGTCCGGCCCTCACACCCCGATTCATGGCACTGAAAGGGTGCCCGGCCCTCACACCCCGGTTCGCAGCACTGTAGGGGTGCCCGGCCCTCACACACCGTTTCATGGCACTGAAAGGGTGCCCGGCCCTCACACCCCGGGTCATGGTGCTGGAGGGGTGCCCGACCCTCACACCCAGGGTCATGTCACTGAAAGGGTGCCCGGCCCTCACAGCCAGGTTCATGTCACTGAAGGGGTGCCCAGCTCTCACACTCCGGGTCATGGCACTGAAGGGGTGCCTGGCCCTCACACCCCGGGTCATGGTGCTGAAGGGGTGCCCGGCCCTTACACCCCGGGTCATGTGAAAGGGTGCATGGCCCTCACACCCCTGTTCATAACACTGTAGGGGTGCCCTGCCCCCACACCCCGTTTCATGACACTGATGGGGTGCCCGGCCCTCACACCCCAGGCCATGGGGCTGGAGGGGTTCCCGGCCCTCACACCCGGGTCATGTCACTGAAAGGGTGCCCGGCCCTCACACCCCGGGCCATGGTGCTGGAGGGGTGCCCGGCCCTCACATACCGGGTCATGGAGATGAAGGGGTGCCCGGACATCACACCCCTATTCATGGCACTGAACGGGTGCCCAGCCCTCACATCCCGGGTCATAGCACTGAAGGGGAGCCCGGCCCTCACACCCCGGGTCATGGCACAAGAAGAGAGCCAGCCCCACACACCCCGGGTCATGGTGCTGAAGGGGAGTGCCCGGCCCCTCTCACACCCAGGTCATGTGTGTCACTAAAGGGTGCCCGGCCCTCACACACCCCGGGTCATGTCACTGAATTGGTGCCCGGCCCTCACACCCCGGGTCATGGCACTTATGAGGTGCCCGGCCCTCACACCCCTGGCCATGGCACTGAAGGTTTGCCCCGGCCCTAAACACCCCTGGTCATGTACCTAAAGTGGTGCTCGGCCCTCACACCCCGGGTCATGTCACTGAAGTGGTGCCTGGCCCTCACACCCCGGGTCATGGCACTGATGAGGTGCCCGGCCCTCACACCCCTGGCCATGGCACTGAAGGTTTGCCCGGCTCTCACACCCCTGGTCATGTACCTAAAGTGGTGCCCGGACCTCACACCCCGGGTCATAGCACTAAAGGCGTGCCCGGCCCTCAAACCACGGGTCATGGTGCTAGAGGGGTGCCCGGCCTTCACACCACGGGTCAAGTCACTGAAAGGGTGCCCCGCCCTCACACCCCTGGTCATGGCACTCATGAGGTGCCCGGCCCTCACACCCCTGGCCATGGCACTGAAGCTTTGCCCGGTCCCCACTCCCCTTGTCATGTACCTAAAGTTGTGCCCGGCCCTCACACCCCGATTCATGGCACTGCAAGGGTGCCCGGCCCTCACACCCCGGGCCATTGTGCTGGAGGGTGAGCCCTGGCTACCTGGGTCATGACTGCCTGAAGGTGCCCGGCCACACCAGGCTTGGTGCTGGAAGGTGCCAGCCCTCACACCCAGATGTGTCACTGAAGGGGGTGCTTAGCCTCTCACAGGTCATAGCACTGAAGGGGTGCCCGGCCACACCGGGTCATGTGTGTCACTGTAGGGGTGCCCGGCCCTCACACCCCGGGCCATGGTGCTGAAGGGGTCCCCGGCCCTCACACCCCGATTCATGGCACTGAAAGGGTGCCCGGCCCTCACACCCCGGTTCGCAGCACTGTAGGGGTGCCCGGCCCTCACACGCTGGGTCATGGTGCTGGAGGGGTGCCCGGCATTCACACTCCGGGCCATGGTGCTGGAGGGGTGTCAGGCCCTGACACATCCGAGTCATGACACTGAATGGGTGCCCGGCCCTCACACCCCGGGTCATGGTGCTGGAGGCGTGCCTGGCCTTCACACCCCGGGTCATGTCACTAAACGGGTGCCCGGCCCTCACACCCCGGGTCATGTCACTGAAGCGGTGCACGGCCATGACACCCCGGGTCATGGACCTAAAGGGGTGCCCGGCCCTCACACCCCTGGTCATGGCACTCATGAGGTGCCCGGCTCTCACATCCCTAGCCATGGCACTAGGGTGTGTCATAGGAGGGAAGATCAGCTAAAACTAATGGCCCATCACTTTTTTGGTAGATTTTAGTGTATATAAACAGAAAATAATTTCAGTTTCAATATTTTGCACCCTTTTGCTAGGTAAATTTTAGCGTGAAATTTATCGAAAATCTAACGTACAGCTGCATTAGTGCATTACAATTAAATAGTGAACATTGCTTTCTGACTTCATTCTTTAACAACCCAACTAACAATATTTTTTCTGTTTCAGATTCTGATGCATTTATAAGTTGATAATATTTGCGATGGCTGCTTGTGTCAGGACGAGGAACCAAAAATCCAGCCATCTCAGTCACTATCTTGGGTCTGGGAGAGAGCTCCTGAAGTAGGAGTTGCCTACATTTAGAGATGCTTTGAGATACGGTGTTTTAATCAGGCAAATCAGTGAAAAGAACCAAAGAACTTACACAAACAAAGACATTGCCAGTGATATGACCAAAGCTGTCTTGGCACAGTACACTCTGGCTGACGCTCAGTTCAAGCCTCCAGTCATAACAAGTCAGAAGAAGATTAGTGAGAGACTGCTAGCCAGTTGGGCAAGAGATATCTCTCTTGGGAGAGGAAAACTTGCAGTTAAGGACAGCTTTGCCAAGCAACCGGACCAGTTATTTGACATAATTACTTGCAAGTGCCCAATTGTTCTCTGTCCTGAGTTTGGATGCGATCTTGACTCTAAATCCGAGGCCCTCATCTCCTGTATTTGCAAGCGTGAACTGAAGATTCCTGTGATCGAACTGGCATTTGTCAAAGCACAGAGAGAGAAGACTGGCAGTATAGGGGCTCTCATGATTTCTAGCCAAGATATTCCGGAGTCCAAGAGACAGGAGGCTGCCACAGAGAGACAGAAGAGGAGAAGAGTTGCCGAGGAAAAAGAGACTTGAGAAGGCCCAGGGTGAGGTAAAAAGGCCGATGATTGGAGTCAAGCTGATTCAGGTTAATATTTCCCCATGGCTGATCCGAGTGCTTGACCAGGAAATGGTGACTGTCCTAACCCAGAAAAATAATGATCCCCAAACCTTCCGGGCATAAAATTCGAAGCGGAAAATGTCGAGCATAGCTCTGGCCGGCATGCGACACCACACTGGTCTCAGAAGGAAACTGCAGAGATATCAGCAGCTGCCTGGATTGACGGTGGTTTGATAACACCTGATGATGTTCACCTGGTGATAGATCATAACAAAAGTAAGGAAACTCGGAAAACATCGTAACCTAGAAGAGGTTTGACCAAGGGATAGAAAATGGGAATCAATTGTTTGTTCTTTGATGGGAGAAGGATGACACTAAAGTGTTCATGAAAGTTGGAGATTCTGACAAAAAGTTGTTCCCTGCCATGGTGAAGGAGAACACTTCTCTGCTATGATGAACCAGGAGGGAAGTATTTGTGGCATTTCACTCCATAGAAAGATGACATCAGGAAACCAGCTGAGATAGTGGCAGATAACATTGTGAACTGGCTCAGAGAGAGGAACGTAGACCAGACCCTGCAGGCCATTGGAGGGGACAGCACCAACACGAACACAGGGTGGCAAGGGGGGGTCATACAGTGGATAGAGCGGAAGATTGGGAGGAAGCTGGTCTGGATTGTTTTTGACCTCCACACCAACGAGTTGCCACTCAGACATCTGATCCAGGAACTGGTTGGCAAGACTCTTTCAAACAACAGATGGTCTGGTCCTCTTGGCAAGATGCTGGACTCTGCCACTGAGTTAGAAATAAATCCGAGCTTTGAAAAAATCACAGTTGGCCCTCTACTCGTTGAGCTTGCACATACTGTCATTGACGACCTGAGTACTGACCAGTACTATGGTTACATGATTTGCAGTGCCATCAAAACTGGGGTCATGCCTGATAGACTTGCTTACCTGCAGATAGGTCCAGTCTCACATTCTAGGTGGCTCACAACGGCTCTCAGGTTCTGCAGAATTTGGGTCGCTCATCATAAACTGAAACGGAACCAGCTTCACAACCTGAGACTTATTGTCCAATTCATCGTGAGTGTCTACTTGCCAAATTGGTTTCAACACCAAGGTCAAGTCATGTCGTTCTCCGAAGGTCGAGCATGTTCTCTTCAGCTTGAGCTCTGAGAGTCAGCCAAGGAAGGATTGTTCAGATTATTGGAGCAGACTGAGGAGATCTTCCTGGGCTATGCTCATCGAGGCAGTTCTGCAGACAATGCTCTGCAGTAAGGATGAGGAGAGAGAAGAGTGGCAGTCAAAAGATCTTGGATATGAGACTTATGAGAGAGGATCTGGGTATGGCCGAATCAGTTGTTGACGATTCCTTCAGGGTCAGGAAGACTCCTGAAGTCAATATAGGTGCCAAGACCCTCACTGATCTCATAGATCTGGATAACATCCAGGCTGGCAGTGAGCCCCCTCTTACCTGCAGCCTCACCAATGTTCAGGTCAGAGCTTTCCTGGACAACCCCATGCATGTCCCTGCCTGGCCCTCGCACACCCAGAGTATAGAGCGTTGTGTACAGCAAGTGAGCGAGGCCAGCAGTCACGTGTACAACCAGGAGAGGAGGGAAGGCTATCAAGGCTCAAGGTGGTCAGCAGGGAGGTGATGAGTAGAAACAGAAACAAGAAAGACATGTTCTCTATATTGCTCTTACAGGTCGTAATGTAATAAAACCGGTTTTGTATTTGATGATTTTGTTTTCTAAAGGAATATTAAATTTAATAAATGTGTCAAGATCATTCGTTTCACTATTCTGGATCATTTTCATCCTAATAAATTAACCTGATACATTTACTTTTACTTTAAATAAGCTATTTAGTTGGTGTTGTGGTAAAGGGTGGGAATACTGAATTTTCATAAGATTTCAAGTTAAAATTTACCTAGCAAAAAATGAAAACTTTTCAAATCTGAAGATATCACATGATTCTGCACATAGAACTACATCATTAATACCATGGGCCGATTTTTCATACTCAAAAAAAAAAATTCGCCTCCGTATGACACACCCTACCATGGCACTGAAGCTTTGCCCGGCCCTCACACCCCTGGTCATGTACCTAAAGTTATGCCCGGCCCTCACACACCTGGTCATGTACCTAAAGTGGTGCCCGGCCCTCACACCCCGGGGCATGTCACTGAAGAGGTGCACGGCCATGACACCCCGGGTCATGGACCTAAAGGGGTGCCCGGCCCTCACACCCCTGGTCATGGCACTCATGAGGTGCCCGGCCCTCACACCCCTGGCCATGGCACTGAAGCTTTGCCCGGCCCTCACACCCCTGGTCATGTACCTAAAGTTGTGCCCGGTTCTCACACCCCGATTCATGGCACTGCAAGGGTGCCCGGCCCTCACACCCCGGGCCATAGTGCTGGAGGGGTGTCAGGCCCTGACACACCCGGGTCATGACACTGAAGGGGTGCCCGGCCCTCACACCCCAGGCCTTGGTGCTGGAAGGGTGCCCGGCCCTCACACCCCGGGCCATGTCAATGAAGGGGTGCCCAGCTCTCACACTCCGGGTCATGGCACTGAAGGGGTGCCTGGCCCTCACACCCCGGGTCATGGTGCTGAAGTGGTGCCCGGCCCTCACACCCCGAATCGTGGTGCTGATGGGGTGCCCGGCCCTCACAACCCGGGTCATGTCACTGAAGGGGTGCCCGGCCGTCACACCCCGGGTCATGTCACTGAAGGGGTGTCCGGCCCTCACACCCCGGGCCATGGTACTGGATTGGTGCCCGGCCCTCACACCCAGGTCACCAAGGTGCTGGGGTGCCCGGCCCTCCACCCCGATTCCGCTAAGCACTGAAGAGGTGCCCGGCCGTCACACCCCGGGTCATGTCACTGAAGGGGAGTCCGGCCCTCACACCCCGGGCCATGGTACTGGATTGGTGCCCGGCCCTCACACCCCGGGTCATGGTGCTGAAGGGGTGCTCGGCCCTCACACCCCGATTCATGGCACTGAAAGGGTGCCCGGCCCTCACACCCCGGTTCGCAGCACTGTAGGGGTGCCCGGCCCTCAAACGACGGGCCATGGTGCTGGAGGGGTGCCCGGCATTCACACTCCGGGCCATGGTGCTGGAGGGGTGTCAGGCCCTGACACATCCGGGTCATGACACTGAAGGGGTGCCCGGCCCTCACACCCCGGGTCATGGTGCTGGAGGGGTGCCCGGCCCTCACACCCCGGGTCATGTCACTGAAAAGGTGCCCGGCTCTCACACCCCGGGTCATGTCACTGAAGGGGTGCCCAGCTCTCACACTCCGGGACATGGTGGTGGAGGGGTGTCAGGCCCTGACACATCCGGGTCATGACACTGATGAGGCGCCCGGCATTCACGCCCCTGGCCATTTCACTGAAGCTTTGCCCGGCCCTCACACCCCTGGCCATGACACTGAAGTTTTGCCCGGCCCTCACACCCCTGGTCATGTACCTAAAGTGGTGCCCGGCCCTCACACCCCGGGTCATAGCACTAAAGGGGTGCCCGGCCCTCATACCCCGGGTCATGGCACTGATGAGGTGCCCGGCATTCACACCCCTCGCCATGGCACTGAAGCTTTGCCCGGCCCTCACACCCCGATTCATGGCACTGAAAAGGTGCCCGGCCCTCACACTCCGGGCCATGGTGCGGGAGGGTTGTCAGGCCCTGACGCATCCGGGTCATGACACTGATGGGGTGCCCGGCCCTCACACCCCAGGCCTTGGTGCTGGAAGGGTGCCCGGATCTCACCCGGGTC
>NW_024732485.1:0-10671 GCF_018991925.1 Homarus americanus | reverse complement strand
AAAGCCCCTGGTCGAGTATAACAAAGTCCCCTGATCGAGTATAATAAGGCCCTCTGATCGAGTATAACAAAGCCCCCTGATCGAGTATAACAAAGGCCCATAATCGAGTATAACAAAGACCCCTGATCGAGTATAACAAAGTCCACTGGTCGAGTATAACAAAGTCCCCTGATCGAGTATAACAAAGCCCCCTCATCGAGTATAAAAAAGCCCTCTGGTCGAGTGTAACAAAGTCCCATGATCGAGTATAACAAAGGCCCCGAATCGAGTATAACAAAGTCCGCTGATCGAGTTCAACACAGTCACCTGATCGGGTATAACAAAGTCCCCTGATGGAGTATAAAAAAGTACCCTTAGCGAGAATAACAAAGTCCCCTGATTGAGTATAACAAAGCCCTCTGATCGAGTATAGCAAAGCCCATGATCGAGTATAAACAAGTCCCCTGATCGAGTATAACAAAGTCCCCTTATCGACTACAATAAAGCCCCCTGATCGAGTATAACAAAGTCCCCTGATTAAGTATAACAAAGGCACTGATCGAGTATAACAAAGTCGCCTGATCGAGTATAACAAAGTCCCCTGATCGAGTATAACAAAGTCTCCTGATCGAGAATAACAAAGTCCCCTCATCGAGCATAACAAAGTCCACGATCGATTATAAGAAAGGCCCCTAATTGAATATAACAAAGTCCCTAGTCGAGTATATACAAAGTCCCCTGATGGAATATAACAAAGCCCCCTGATCGAGTTTAACAAAGTCCCATGATCGAGTATAACCAAGTCCCCTGATCGAGTATAACAAAGTCCCCTGATCGAGTAAGACAAAGGCCCCTGGTCGAAAATAACAAGGTCCCCTGATCGAGTATAACAAAGTCTGCTGATTGAGTACAACAAAGGCCCCAGGTCGAGTATAAAAAATTCTTCTGATCGAGTGTAACAAAGTCCTCTAATCGAGTATAACAAAGTTCACTGATCGAGTATAACAAAGCCCCCTGATCGAGTATAACAAAGTCCCCTCATCTAGTATAACAAAGTCCCCTCGTCGAGAATAACAAATTCCCCTGATCGAGTATAACAAATTCCCCAGATCGAGTATAACAAAGTTCCCTGATCGAGTATAACAAAGCCCCCTGATCGAGCATTACAGAGCCCTCTGATCGAGTATATCAAAGCCCCCTGATCGAGTATAAAAAAGTCCCCTGGTCGAGTATAACAAAGTCCCCTGATCGAGTATAACAAAGGCCTCTGATCGAGTAAAACAAAGCTCTGTGATCGAGTATAACAAAGTTCCCTGATCGAGTATAACAAAGCCCCCTGATCGAGCATTACATAGCCCTCTGATCGATTATAACAAATCTCCCTGATCGAGGATAAAAAAAGCCCCCTGGTCGAACATAACAAAGTTCCCTGGTCGAGTATAACAAAGTCCCATTATCGAGTGTAACAAAGGCCCCTGATCGAGTATAACAAAGGTCCCTGGTCGAGTATAACAAAGTCCCCTGATCGAGTATAACAAAGTGCCCTGACCGAGTATAACAAAGTCCCCTGATTCAGTATAACAAAGGCCCCTAATGGAGTATAACAGAGGCCCCTGATCGAGTATAACAACGTCCCCTGATCGAGTATAACAAAGTCCCATGAACGAGTATAACAAAGCCCCCTGATCGAGTAAAACAAACACCCCTGATCGAGTACTGTATAAAAAAGTCCCCTGATCGAGTATAACAAAGTGCCCTGATCGAGTATAACAAAGTTCCCTGATCCAGTAAAACAAAGGCCACTAATGGAGTATAACAAAGGACCGTGATCGAGTATAACAAAGGCCCCTAATCGAGTATAACAAAGTCCCCTGATCGAGAATAACAAAGTCCTCTCATGGAGCATAACAAAGCCGCTCATCGAGTATAACAAAGCCCTCTGATCGAGTATAACAAATTCCCATGATCGAGAATAACAAAGTCCCCTCATCGAGCATATCAAAGCCCCCTGATCGAGTATAAGAAAGGCCCGTGATTGAATATAACAAAGTCCCTAGTCGAGTATATACAAAGTCCCATTATCGAGTATAACAAAGGCCCCTGATCGAGTATAACAAAGGCCCCTGGTCGAGTATAACTAAGTCACCTGATTGAGTATAACAAAGCCCTCTGATCGAGTATAGCAAAGCCCATGATCGCGTATAACAAATTCCCCCTATCGAGTATAATAAAGCCCCCTGATCGAGTATAACAATGTCCCCTGATTGAGTATAACAAAGGCACTGATCGAGTATAACAAATTCCCCAGATCGAGTATAACAAAGTCCCCTGATCGAGTATAACAAAGTTCCCTGATCGTGTATAAGTAAGACCCTGTTCGAGTATAACAAAGTCCCCTGGTCGAGTATAACAAAGTCCCCTGATCGAGTATAATAAGGCCCTCTGATCGAGTATAACAAAGCCCCCTGATCGAGTATAACAAAGGCCCCTAATCGAGAATAACAAAGTCCCCTGATCGAGCATAAGAAAGACCCCTGATCGAGTACACTTCTGACACTCCCAGGTACACCTCTGACACTCCTAGGTACTCCTTCTTTACTCCCTGATACACCTCTAACACTCCCAGGTATACCGCTCACACTCCCAGGTACACCGCTGACACTGCCAGGTACACTTCAGACACTGCCAGGTACACCTCAGACACTGCCAGGTACACCTCAGACACCTGCACACCGCTGACACTCCCAGGCACACCTCTGGACACCCCAAGCACACCCCTGACACTCCCATGCACACCTCCCACACTCCCAGGCACACCCCACCAGTGCACCTCCAGACACTCCCCAGGCACACTTCTCACACTCCAGGCACCTCCGACACTCCCACACCTCTGGCACCCAAGGCACACCTCTCACACTCCCAGGCACAGTTCCCTCTGATTCCCCAGGCACATTTGACACTCCCAGGCACTCCACTGACATCTCCCTCGGTACACCTCTGACACTCCCAGGCACACCACACTGCCAGGCACACACCCCAGACACTCCCCAGAACACCTGACACTCCCAGGCACACTCCCTCACACCCTGGTAAAGCCACCTCCTGACACTCCCAGGCACACCTCTGGACACCCCAGGCACACCACACCTGAAGGCACACCTCTGACACTCCCAGGTACACCTCTGAAACTCCCAGGTACACCTCTGAAACTCCCAGGTACACATCAGACACTCCATGGTGTACCTCTGATACTCCAAGGTACACCTCTGACACTCCCAGGTACACCTCTAACACTTCCAGGTACACCTCCGACACTCCCAGGTATACTTCTCACACTTCCAGGTACACCTCCGACACTCCCAGGTACACCTCTGACTCTCCCAGGTACACCTCTGACACTCCAAGGTACACCTCTGACACTCCCAGGTACACTTCTGACTCTCCCAAGTACTCCAATGACATTCCCTGGTACACCTCTGACACTCCCAGGTACACGTCCGACACTCCCAGATACACCTCTGCCACTCCCAGGTACATCTCTGACACTCCCAGGTACACCTCTGACACTGCCAAGTACACCTCTGACAATCCCAGGTACTCCTGTGACACTTCCAGGTACACCTCTGACACTCCCAGGTACACCTCTCTGACACTCCCAGGTACACCTCTGACACTCCCAGGTACTCCACTGACATTCCCTGGTACACGTCCGACACTACCAGATACACCTCTGACACACCCAGGTACAATTCTGACACTCCCAGGTACACCACTGACACACCCATGTACTCCACTGACACTCCTTGGTACACCCCTGACAATCCCAGGTACACCTCTGACACTCCCAGTCACACCTGGGCTCAGGTGCCACTTCTCCACCTCCCTGGGCCTCACCTCTGACACTGCCAGGTGCACCTCCAGACACTGCCAGGTGCCTCCAGACACTGCCAGGTGCACACCTCAGACACTCCCAGGTACACCCTCAGACCTCCAAGGTGCACCTCTGACACTCCCAAGTGCCTCTGACATTCCCAGGCACACCTCCTGACTTGCTCCCAGGTGCCTCTGGCACTCCCAGGTACTCCACTGTTGCTCCTGGTACACCTGACCTCCCGAACACCTCCTGACACTCCACGGGTGCACCCCAGACACTCCCAGGTACATCTCCGACACTAACAGGTACACCTCTGACACTCTCTGGTACACCTTTGACACTCCCAGGTACACCTCAGATACTCCCAGGTACACCTCAGACACTCCCAGGAACACATCTGACACTCCCTGGTACACCTCAGACACTTCTAGGTACACCTCTCACACTCGCAGGTACACCTCTCACACTCCCAGATACTCCTGTGACACTCCCTGGTGCCACCCCCTGTGCTCCCAGGTGCACCTCCCTGACGCTTCCAGGTACCTTTGACACTCCCAGGTACATCTCAGACACTCCCAGGCACACCCGAGACACTCCCAGGTACAATTCTCACACTCCCAGGTACACCTCCGACACTCCCAGGTACACCTCTGACACTCCCGGGTACACCTCTGACACTCCAAGGTACACCTCTGACACTCCCAAGTACACCTCTGAAACTCCCAGGTACACCTCTGACACTCCCAGTTACACCTCAGACATTCCAAGGTGCACCTCTGATACTCCAAGGTTTCCTCTGACACTCCCAGGTACACCTCTGACCTTCAGGTACACCTCTGACACTCCCAGGTGCCTCTGACACTCCCCAGGTACACCTCCTGACACTCCTGGGCTCACCTGAAGATTTCTTCGTTTTGCACCTCTGACCTCCAGGTGCCTACTGACACTGCTGGTGCCACTTCAGACTTTGTTGGACTCAGACACTGCCAGGTACACCTCAGACACTCCCAGGTACACCTCAGACACTCCCAGGCACACCTCAGACACTCCAAGGTGCACCTCTGACACTCCCAAGTGCACCTCTGACCCTCCCAGGCACACCTCTGACACCCCCAGGTACACCTCAGACACTCCCAGGTACACCGCTGACACTCCCAGGTACACCTCTGACACTCCCAAGTACACCTCTGACACTCCCAGGTTCACCGCTGACACTCCCAGGTACACCTCTGACACTCACAGGTACACCTCTGACACTTCCAGGTACTCCACTGACATTCCCTGGTACACCTCTGACACTCCCAGGTACACCTCTGACTCTCCCAGGTACTCCACTGACACTCCCTGGTACACCCCTGACACTCCCTGATTAGGGTGTGTCATACGTAGGCGAATTTTTTTTTTTTAGTTTGAAAAATCGGCCCATGGTATTAATGATGTAGTTCTATGTGCAGAACCATGTGATATCTTCAGATTTGAAAAGTTTTCATTTTTTGCTAGGTTAATTTTAACTTGAAATCTTAGGAAAATTCAGTATTCCCACCCTTTTACCAACACCACTAAAAAGCTTATTTAAAGTAAAGTAAATGTATCAGGTTAATTTATTAGGATGAAAATGATCCAGAATAGTGAAACGAATGATCTTGACAACATTTATTAAATTTAATATTCGCTTTCAGCATAAAATCATCCAAATGCAAAAACCGGTTTTACCACTACGGTGTTGCTGCTTTTCATAGAGAACATGTCTTTTCTTACTTCTGTTTTCTACTCATCTGCCTCTTTGGATGTACCTGGCTTTCGGATGTAGCCTTCCCTCCTCTCCTGGCTGTACCGTGTGACTGTGGCCTGGCCTCACTTGTTGTACCTGAGCGCTCTATACTCTCTTCTGCAGGGCCAGGCAGGACATGCATGGGGTTGTCCAGAAAGCTCTGACCCCAGACATTGGTGAGGCTGCAGGTAGGCACTGCCAGCCTGGATGTTATCAGATCCTATGAGATCTGATGAGGTCTTAACTTTCGTCGGCTTCAGAGTCTTCCTGACCCTGAAGAATCGTCACCAACTGATTCGTCATGCCCAGATCCTCTCATAAGTCTCATATCCAAGATCTTTTTGACTGCCACTCTGCTCTCCTCCTCATCCTTACTGCAGAGCATTGTCTGCAGAACTGCCTCGGGATGAGCATACCAGGAAGATCTCCTCACAGTCTGCTCCACAATCTGAACAACCTTCCTTGGCTGACTCCTCAGGAGCTCAAGCTGGAAGAGAACACGCCTCGGACCTTCGGAGAACGATGACTTGACCTTGGTGTCGAACCAATTTGGCAAGTAGACACTCACGATGAATTGGACAATAAGTCTCAGGTTGTGAAGCTTGTTCCCTTTCAGTTTATGATGAGCGACCCAAATTCTGCAGAACCTGAGAGCCGTTGTGAGCCACCTAGAATGTGAGACTGGACCTATCTGCAGGTAAGCAAGTCTATAAGGCATGACCCCAGTTTTGAGGGCACTGCAAATCATGTAACCATAGTACTGGTCAGTACTCAGGTCGTCAATGACAGTATGTGCAAGCTCAACGAGTGGAGGGCCAACTGTGATTTTTTCAAAGCTCGGATTTATTTCTAACTCAGTGGCAGAGTCCAGCATCTTGTCAAGAGGACCAGACCATCTGTTGTTTGAAAGAGTCTTGCCATCAGCTCCTGGATCAGATGTCTGATTAACTGACTCGTTGGTTATTAGAGGTCACAAACAATCCAGACCAGCTTTCATAATCTTCCGCTCTATCACTGGCATGACCTCCCTTGCCACCCTGTGTTCGTGTTGGTGCTGTCCCCTCAATGGCCTGGGGTTCATTGTATTCCTCTCTCTGAGCCAGTTCTGTGTTATCTGCCACTATCTCAGCTGGTTTCCTGATGTCATCTTTCTCTGGAGTGAAATGCCACAAATACTTCCCTCCTGGTTCACTGCAGCAGGAGTAGTGTTCTTCCTTCACCATGGCAGGGAACAACTTGTCAGAATCTCCAACTTTCATGAACACTTTAGTGTCATCCCTTCTCCCATCAAAGAACAAACAATTGATTCCATTTTCTCTTATCCCCTTATCAAACTCCTCTTCTAGGTGACTGACAAGTTTCTCCTGAGCTCTCCTTACTTTGTTATGATCTATCACCAAGTGAACATCATCAGGTGTTATCAAACCACCGTCAATCCAGGCAGCTGTTGCTATCTCTGCAGTTTCTCTGAGACCAGTGTGGTGTCGCATGCTGGCCAGAGCTATGCTCGGGATATCTTTTCTATTTCGAATCTTATGCCTGGAAGGTTTGGGATCATTATTTTCTGAGTTAGGGACAAAGTCACCATTCTCCTGGTCAGCACTCGGATCAGCCATGGGGAAGTCATTAAACTCTGAATCAGCTTGACTCCAATCATCGGCCTTTTTACCTCTTTCGTGCAACAGACCTTTTCTGGCAACTCTTCTCCTCTTCTGTCTCTCTGTGGCAGCCTCCTGTCTCTTGGACTCCGGAATATCTTGGCTAGAAATCATGAGAGCCCTTATACTGCCAGTCTTCTCTCTCTGTGCTTTGACAAATGCCAGTTCGATCACAGGAATCTTCAGTTCACGCTTGCAAATACAGGAGATGTAGGCCTCGGATTTACAGTCACGATCGCATCCAAACTCAGGACAGAGAACAATTGGGCACTTGCAAGTAATTATGTCAAATAACTGGTCCAGTTGCTTGGCAAAGCTGTCCTTAACTGCAAGTTTTCCTCTCCCAAGAGAGATATCTCTTGCCTTTTCCCAACTGGCTAGCAGTCTCTCACAAATCTTCTTCTGACTTGTTATGACTGCAGGCTTGAACTAAGCGTTAGCCAGAGTGTACTGTGCCAAGACAGCTTTGGTCATATCACTGGCAATGTCTTTGTTTGTGTAAGTTCTTTGGTTCTTTTCACTGATTTGCCTGATTAAAACACCGTATCTCAAAGCTTCTCTCAATGTAGACAACTCCGACTTCAGGAGCTCTCTCCCAGACCCAAGATAGTGACTGAGATGGCTGGATTTTTGGTTCCTCGTCCTGACACAAGCAGCCATCTCAAATATTATCAACTTTTAAATGCATCAGAATCTGAAACAGAAAAAAATATTGTTAGTTGGGTTGTTAAAGAATGAAGTCAGAAAGCGATGTTCACTATTTAATTGTAATGCACTAATGCAGCTGTACGTTAGATTTTCGATAAATTTCACGCTAAAATTTACCGAGGAAAAGGTTGCAAAATATTGAAACTGAAATTATTTTCTGTTTACATACACTAAAATCTACCACAAAAGTGATGGGCCATTAGGTTTAGCTGATCTTCCCTCCTATGACACACCATACTCCCTGATACACCTCTGACACTCCCAGGTACACCGCAGATACTCCCAGGTACACTTCTAACACTCCCAGGTACACCTCTGACACTCCTAGTTACTCCTCTGTTACTCCCTGATACACCTCTAACACTCCCAGGTATACCGCTCACCCTCCCAGGTACACCGCTGACACTGCCAGGTACACTTCAGACACTGCCAGGTACACCTCAGACACTGCCAGGTACACCTCAGACACTCCCAGGTACACCTCAGACACTCCAAGGTGCACCTCTGACACTCCCAAGTGCACCTCTGACACTCCCAGGCACACCTCTGACACCCCCAGGTACACCTCAGACACTTCCAGGTACACCGCTGACACTCCCAGGTACACCTCTGACACTCCCAAGTACCCAAGTACACCTCTGACACTCCCAGGTACACCTCCGACACTCTCAGGGACACCTCTGACACTCCCAGGTACACCCCAGACACTCCCAGGTACACTTCTCACACTCCCAGGTACACCTCCGACACTCCCAAGTACACCTCTGACACTTCCAGGTACATCTCTGACACTCCCAGGTACACCTCTGACACTCCCAGGTGCACCATTGACACTCCCATGTACTCCACTGACATTCCGTGGTACACATCTCACACTCGCAGGTACACCGCTGACACTGCCAGGTACACCTCCGACACTCCCAGGAACACCTCCGACACTCCCAGGTACACTTCTTACACTCCCAAGTACACCTCTGACACTCCCAGGTACACCCCAGACACTCCCAGGTACACTTCTCACACTCCCAGGTACACCTCCGACACTCCCAAGTACACCTCTGACACTTCCAGGTACACTTCTGACACTCCCAGGTACAACTCTGACACTCCCAGGTGCACCTTTGACACTCCCAGATACTCCACTGACATTCCGTGGTACACATCTCACACTCCCAGGTACACCGCTGACACTGCCAGGTACACCTCCGACACTCCCAGGAACACCTCCGACACTCCCAGGTACACTTCTCACACTCCCAGGTACACCTCCGACACTCCCAGGTACACTTCTCACACTCCCAGGTCCACCTCTGACA
The DNA here is from genome assembly GCF_018991925.1 of Homarus americanus. Classification (NCBI taxonomy): domain Eukaryota; kingdom Metazoa; phylum Arthropoda; class Malacostraca; order Decapoda; family Nephropidae; genus Homarus; species Homarus americanus. The sequence continues at coordinate 1,365 of NW_024732485.1, read as the reverse complement.
CTCTGACGTACTCCTCTGTCACTACCTGATACACGTCTAACACTCCGAGGTACACCGCTGACTCTCCCAGGTACACCGCTGACACTGCCAGGTACACCTCAGACACTGCCAGGTACACCTCAGACACTGCCAGGTACACTTCAGTCACTCCAAGGTGCACCTCTGACACTCCCAGGTACTCCTCTGACACTCCCTGTTTCACCTCTGAGACTCCCAGGTACACCTCTGACACTCCCAGGTATACCTCCGATATTCCCAGGTACACCTCAGATACTCCCAGGTACACCTTTGAGACTCCCAGGTACTTCACTGACACTCCCTGGTATACCTCTGACATTCCCAGGTATGCCTCTGAGACTCCCAGGTACACCTCTGTTATTCCAGGTACACCCAGACCTCCCAGGTGCTGACCTTGCTCCCAGGTACTCCATGACATTCTGTGGTCATCTCCACTCACAGGTACACCTCCGACACTCCCAAGTACACCTCTGACACTTCCAGGTACACCTCTGACACTCCCAGGTACACCTCTGACACTCCCAGGTGCACCTTTGACACTCCCATGTACTCCACTGACATTCCGTGGTACACATCTCACACTCCCAGGTACACCGCTGACACTGCAAGGTACACCTCCGACACTCCCAGGAACACCGCCGACACTCCCAGGTACACTTCTCACACTCCCTGGTACACCTCCGACACTCCCAGGTACATCTCTGACACTCCCAGGTACACCTCTGACACTCTAAGGTACACCTCTGACACTCCCAGGTACACCTCTGACACTCCCAGGTACACCTCTCTCACTCCCAGGTACACCTCTGGCACTCCCAAGTACACTTCTGACACTCCCAGGTACACCGCTGACACTGCCAGGTACACCTTTGAGACTCCAAGGTACTTCTGTGACACTCCCAGGTACATCTCTGACACTCCCAGGTACACCTCTAAAACTCCCAGGTACACCTCTGACACTCCCAGGTACACCTCTGACACTGCCAGGTACACCTCTGACAATCCCAGGTACTCCTGTGACACTCCCAGGTACATCTCTGACACTCCCAGTTACACCTCTAAAACTCCCAATTACTCCTGTGACACTCCCAGGTACATCTCTGAGACTCCCAGGTACATCTCTGACACTCCCAGGTACACCTCTGACACTGCCAGGTACACCTCTGGCAATCCCAGGTACTCCTGTGACACTCTCAGGTACATCTCTGACACTCCCAGGTACACCTCTGAAATTCCCAGGTACACCTCTGATACTCCCAGTTACACTTCTCACACTCCTAGTTACACCTCCGACACTCCCAGGTACAACTCCGACACTCCCAGGTAAACCTCCGATACTCCTAGGTA
>NW_024732484.1:0-9577 GCF_018991925.1 Homarus americanus | reverse complement strand
AACATTAACGCACTGTTTTCTAGGCCGTAGGTCCGGGCTTACAAGTACCCCTAGGTCTCTTTCACAAGTCGACTTCTCTAGGTTGATGTTGTTAAGGCTGTATACATTATCAGTATTTGTTCTTCCAATATTAAGTACGCTGCACTTGCTGGTGTTGAATTTCATTTGCCATTTTTCAGACTACCCCTGCAGTTTATTTAGATCCTCCTGTAATGCATTTGCATCCTGCCCTGAATTAATCTGCCGCCCTATTTTGGTGTCATCCGCAAACTTGCTTATGTCACTGCTGATCCCAGTATCTAGATCGTTTATGTAGATTATGAACAAGAGTGGGCCTTGTACTGACCCCTGGGGAACCCCACTGGTTACACGGCCCCACTCAGATTTAACACCGTCTACGCTGACCCTCTGCGTTTTATCGGTGAACCATGATTTTATCCAATTTAAAACTTTCCCCTCGATACCATGAGCCTTAATTTTTCTCAGAAGCCTTTGATGCGGTACTTTGTCAAATGCTTTGCTAAGGTCTAAGTAAATAACATCGTAATTTTCGTCATTATCTACTACCTCGAAGACTTTCCTAAAAAACGTCAGCAGATTTGTCAGACAAGATTTTTCCTCCGTAAACCCATGTTGAGAGTCATAGATTAATTTGCTTTTCTCTAGATGCGATCTAATGCTATCTGCTATAATTGATTCAAGAAATTTCCCCACTACTGACGTCAAACTGATCGGCCGGTAATTTGACGCTGATGCTCTGTCTCCCTTTTTGAACCTTAAATATCCTAGATCTTTCATAGACAAATGCCTGAACATTACTAAGAAAGCTTTTTATAGAACTGATCCCAAGCCAACCCATGACCATAAGAATCTCTTAGTATTACCATTTCACAAAAATTTCTCTCAAATTCCTTTACAACTAAAAACCTGGAACGTCAATGTGGCATTGAAAAACTCATGCACTGTTAAACAAATGTTAATCAAGAACTCCCCCAACAATACAAGTGGCTGTATTTATAAAGTCCCTTGCAAGGAATGTAATATGTTTTACTTAGGCCAGACAGGTAAAGATCTTGTAACTAGACTTAAACAACATAAATATAGTGTTAGGACAGGCCAGGAATCCAATGCTCTGTTTGTTCATTTGAGGGATAATAAACATTGCATTGACTGGGATAATGCCTCCTCAATATTACCTTGTAATTCAATTGACAGTAGGAACATTATAGAATCCAGTCTCATTAAAGATACCGAATCCGTCAACATGAATTTGAGTAATGGCATGTACAGACTGGATAATTTCGTAATTAAGAAGATTTGTAACCAGGTGAGAAGGTTGGGTCATCTTACCCTATGACCTGACTACCGACTGCTGCGGTGCTTTTTGAACATTAGTAGGACTTGATCTCACCCTCCTCTGTATATATATATATATATATATATATATATATATATATATATATATATATATATATATATATATATATATATATATATATATATATATATATATATATATATATAATCAACACCTCAACCCGCCAGGATTCGAACCCACAGCACACAAGCCTATGACTGTGACCTGGGAACGCAAACCGCTGGTGGTCCAGCGGTTAGCGTTCCCAGGTCACAGTCATAGGCTTGTGTGCTGTGGGTTCGAATCCTGGCGGGTTGAGGTGTTGATTGTATGTAGAAGTCCGCGTGCTTTATTGGGCTAATGAAATATATATATATATATGTAATATTCAGAAATTTCAGAGTAATTTCAAACGCCACGCCATTGGCGATACTGAGTTTTCAAGGTCGTCTGAGGGAAGAGAGTGCTCCCGGCACATAGGGAGAGGTTGTGGAACTAGGCCTATATGATATTAAATGTAATTTGCCGAATTAATAATGATGCGATTCATGAAGTTAAGGGACTATTATTGAATTTGAAATTATTATAGATCGTTTATCAGTCTGAAGAATGTTACGGGTGTTCCAAGGAGTTATTAGTTAGGCGGAAAATATGTCACGTAGGCCTAAGCTAACGCCTTGAGAGGACACGTGGTTGGCTAGCTCTTGAGTGACGCGAAAGCATTCCGATCAACAAGACGTCCCTGCGCGTCCGTCACAGAAATAGTCACGTGGCCTAGTCACCTGTGTTGCACTATTGCAGTATAACAAGTAAGTTTCATTCGATCTCAGACAGGGTTTAGATAGGGCAGTGATAAAGTTAACAAGAGCTAACAGTGAGTTCATTTCAGGGTTTCTGTCAGAACCCACTTGACTGCGAGAAATTGACTGCGAGAGTGATGACTGCGAGAGATTGACTGCCGTTGATGATTGAGGATTGGCGATTGTCGCCGTTGGACCGATCAGTGTAGGCCTGTCACTGTTTAGCGGGGTATCAAAGGATCTCTTGAGTGAATCTAGCCGTCTGGGTGCCCAACTAACGACGTGACGATCGTTTGGGGTCATCAACTCTCCTCTACCTCGGCTCACAATACCACATATCTTCAAGCAGCTTAGTGAAAACCTTTTACTAACGGGAAGCTAAAGCTTCTCTCAACTGCACAAGGTCTGATTGGTTCACTCCCTTCCGCTTCATGGATGTACTGGGGGTAAAGTGAAGCCAGCTGAGTGATACAGGGCCGCACACTGGGGCCAAGAGTCAGTGGAGTTTAGAGGTACACTTTCCAAGGTGGAGAAAGGCTGATTTGGGCCTTAAACTACGGGTGCCTGTTGGTTGTGCCTTAAACGACTACGGAGTGCAGGTGGATTCTGTGTGTGTGTTAGGTTAGGAAGCATGGTTCACGGGTATTGGTGGACTCAGTAACTTCTTAATAATAGTGACAATATTTTTGTGTGTAGTTAATACTATTTTTTCAGTTACTAATGTATGCTGTGTGCATTTAATATTTCTTTATAATCTCAATCTCAGGTATAACCTTTGTTCCCCAGAGTAGTGTTTAAGTTAGGTTAGGAGGTGTGTATCTGTTGGGGTAATATAATTTTGTTGAGCGCCCTGAAGGCCTATTCAGGGTGGAGTTAATAAGCTCTGATTTTTATACCATTTTCTCAGTGCTGGATATAATTTTGGTGAGTGCCCTTAAGGCCTATTCATTGTAGAGTTATTAATTTCTTATTTTTTTAATACCATTTTCTCAGTGATTGATATTTTGTTGAAAGCCCTTAAGGCCTGGTTCATGTGTGCAAGCAACATTTCTTAATACTTTAAACTTATTATCCTCTAATGAGGCATTGCCTGAGGTTCTAATAATTTCAACATCATGTATAACTTTTATTCCCCAGAGTAGTATTTTAAGTTCAGGTTAAGAAGTGCGCATATTGGTGTACCATTATTTGATTGTGTTTGTAGTGTTGGAGGGAATATAAGTGTAAATTTTACAGTGTGTCTCATTCATCCCAGTCACAGACGCTATCCTTCCACGGGTCACGGACAATTCATTTTGTTTAGTAAAGTTAAGTGCTCTTGTGCTGGTTCGGGATTTCTCACTAAGGGGCACTTCCACTGCAATTACCATCTAATAATCTTTAATAAACCCCAAGTCAAGTGAGAAATTAAAGTCCAGTAAATTCCGACCGGTTACATATATATATATATATATATATATATATATATATATATATATATATATATATATATATATATATATATATATATATATATATATATATATATATATATATATTATATATATATATATATATATATATATAATATATATATAATATATATATATATATATATATATATATATATATATATATATATATATATATTCAAACACTCCACGACCCCAATTGACCTCCCAATCAAAATATACAAGGAGTTTGCAGTCGAACTTGCCACCCCCCTCTGTTCTATTATTAATGCATCCCTCAGACAAAGCAAATGCCCTAATGAATGGAAAACCGCATTTGTCACCCCCCATCCCCAAGGTCACCATCCCACAGTCCCCTAACGACCTCAGGTCAATAGATCCACAGCAATATGAGGACCTCCTCTACATCACACTGCTTGGTGAGCTTTTTTTATTTTCTGCACAAAAACTGGTGGACTTCAGGAAAGCCTTTGACCTTGTTGATCACTGCACTGTTATCAACAAGGCTATTGCACTAGGGCTGCCCACCAACCTGGTCTCATGGCTCACTGATTTCTTGAGTGGATGTCGTCAGGCAGTGAGGTATCAGGGCTTGGTCTCCACATTCCAACACCTCACCTGCGGTGTTCCCCAGGGGACCAAGATGGGACCACTGTGCTTCCTCATCCTGATCAACGACGCTCTATAGGACACTCCTCACAGGTGGAAGTACGTGGATGACTGCACTGTGGGGGTTTCAGTGGACAACACCGCACCAGACTACTCATCGCTACAAGACACCCTACACAGGCTACAGGCATGGACTACGGAGAACAAGGTCACCATCAACCACACCAAAACCGTAGTCATGCACATCAATACCGCCACCACTCCAGTGCAAGCCCCAGCAGTCACAGTGGGTGCCCATCCTCTCCAGCTGGTGCAGTCTGCCAAACTCCTGGGTGTAACTATAGACAACAAACTTGACTGGAAGGCCCATGTAAATAACACAGTCAAGGCAGCCTCGTACCGTCTCTACATGCTACGACGACTTAGGTCACTTGGGACACCCACGACAGAGCTGAGGACCATCTACAACGCCTTTATTCTCCCCAAACTTACATATGCGTCACCAGCCTGGTCGTCTTCTCTCAACTCCACCCAACAACGTCGGCTAGAGAAGGTACAGAAAAGGGCCTGCAGAATCATGCTCGGCGCAGAATACTCCGGCTACACCAACGCTCTCTCCACCCTGGAAATGCCATCCCTCAGTGACCTCCACCACCAAGCACCGGAAAGGTTTGGCAGTGGGCTACTGCACCACCCTCGTCATCGCCACCTCCTGCCACCTGCAGCCCCCCACCCAACTCGAGCAGTCCGCCACAACAACAAAATACAGCCCATAAGAGCCCGCACCGATAGATATAAGAACAGCACCATCCCATCTATTGTTAAAATCATAAACAACTCCTGATTTATGTACTGTACAGCCCTGTAAATGTATTCAACGCATATTATATCATTATGTCTAAATTAAATGTAAGTCTGTATATTTTCAGCCACCGGCTGCAACTCTATTAATAAACCGTTTATTATTATTATTATTTATTATTACATACTTCTTTGTTATATATATATATATATATATATATATATATATATATATATATATATATATATATATATATATATATATATATATATATATATATATATATATATGTCACACTAAATAGTGAAAACTACCCACTAAGTCTTAGTCGGCAGCCCCATTGCCATCTAACATAAATAAGCAACATCGATGACAATTATAATAAAGTTTGCACAATTAAGTATTAAGCGGCAATATTATGGGTGTTTAACTTAAAAAACCGAAAATTGTTTATGAATGGATATGTAATATATAGGATTCATAAATGGATATGTAATATATTGGATTATGGTTTTAAAATGTTTTTTTACATTATTCAACCTTATTCCTTTTATTTTTCGCTAAATCAATAGAAAAGTACATCTAAATAGCATATTTTTTCCCCAAAAGTCGGTGATGCGTCACTCATAAATAGGGTATATATATAACACTTTCAACAGAATTTTGGACTTTGCACATTAAATCACTATGTTGGCAGTTTTTCCTTAAAAAAAATACATTATAAAAATGGATCAAGTTTTTCATTTTCAAAAAATAGGAGAGGAACAAACAATAAATCCGATAAATTTAGAAGATTTTTATACTAACATTATAGAACCTCCCATAAGATTACCCCAAATTGATGTTGATGATTTAAACACTATAAATTTAGATAATTTGAGTCTTATTATAGAAGCGTTATCAGGTTTACTTAAAAGTTTGCCGACATTTCCTTTACGTCCACCTCTGAATTTGACTGCGGATATAAAAGATACCCAAATTATAAAAATTATACAAGACTATATTAAAAATTATAATGACGAATCAGACGAAAAAAAGTGTCAGGAAAGTACAGATAAAAATAATAAACTCCAAGATACTCTTGATGATGGATTTCATAATTTATTCAATATACAAAGAAAAACACATGATGAAAATAATAACAATTTGGCATATTATCGCTGGCATACTTTACAAAATAACAATCAACCTCAACCACCATTACAAATTTCACAACCACAACCATTTATAACTACAGCCCAATCATTGTATCAGTATCCTCCTCCCCCACCACCACCACCTTTCCTTCCTCCTATACCTTATCCTCATAATTCATCATCTTCATCTAATTTTCAATATCATCCCTATCTGTATTATAATAATATGATGTATCCACAACCACCACCACCCCAACAACAACAACAACAACAACAACCACAACCACAACAACAACCACAACAACAACAACAACAACAACAACAACAACAACAACAACAACAACCGCCACCAACAACACAAGATCGATCATTTATTAGTTAAGTTTTAATTAATGGAAATTAATAAATACACAATACACACAAAATTTATTTTAATTGGGATGGGTTTTCCAGATTTCTTTTCTTTTAAGAAAAGCGAATCCATAAATTTTATAAATAATAACTTTTCTTAAATTATAAACGGGAGTCATTCCTTCAAGTAGCTTATAGATGCAGGATATGACTCATCTCTTTAGAGCATATATATTAGGAGGGAGTTTAACGTACAACACCCTCAGTTAATACTCTCTCTTTACAACAATAACAATGCAGAATGTCGAGAAAGCTATTATTGAGAAATCTAAACAGAAAACTAATAGAAGGAGGAGTGTTTGTGGTAGTGTTTTTCCTACTACTAAATTAAATTTCTCATCTGCTTCTGCTTCAGCTTCGAAAGAAGAAATAGAAATTAAAGAAGACAACAACGAAGAGATGAAAATAGAAGATAATTATGAGAGGAAGGAGAATAATGAAGAAGAGAAGGAAATAGATACAGAGGTGAAAATGGAAGATAATTATGAAGAGGAGGTGAAGGAGGAAGAGGATACTTATGAAGAGGGGGAGAAGGAAAATTATTTTTTTACCAAGAGAAATAAGGTGGTTATTTCCTTTAATTAGGCCGCATTAGTGAGAAATATTTCTTCATTCTACTGTAGACACGGTATAACAATTTATAACTATTAACAAAGAGGGAGGAGAAGATAAAATTGTATTGTAATAAAAATTAAAATACTTACTTAAAATAAGATACATTATTTTTTATCCTTGGTAAGTTTAGCGTGGCAATGTCCACTACAATGTTACTACAACCTTATAGAAGAGTTTCTTTGGCGGATTTGCCTGACTCGGGATTTTTTTATTTCTTGTTAATTACTACCCTAACATATTACTAGCCCACCCAATAATATAGAAATATTACATTAAAAAAGATTTTTTGGGGAGCTATGATGTAACTGGTGATAGAGAGGCTACTTGTACTACCTACTTAAAGATCCTTTCTCTACAGCCAATAGTAGTCAGCTTCTTGAGTCCTCCGGTAACAGTTGTAACGTATGTGGCGCGGAGAAGATTTTAAGTAATACAAACAACCTTCATCACTAGTTGCTTCACAATGGGTTATTTAGATGTAAACGCTAATTATTATTGGCAGAATAACCTGGATCGACACAGCCTGGGTTGCACTAGAACATACATATCCCAACCACTATTACCAGAGGACGAGGACGCAAGGAGAATGCCACCGAGAAATAAGGGTAAACTACAACAGGAAGAGGAGAAGGAGGAAAATGAAAGTAAGAAGGAGGAAGATGAAATTAAACTACAACCACCTAAACTTAAGGAGAAATAGATCATCTTGATGTGGAGGGGAATACGAGTTCAATGATGTACCCCCCTTGTCTGAATTAAATCTGCTACAACTCAACTCAAAGAGGAAGAGGAAGGAGGAAGTACAAGACACACCATATTTGGCAACAATAATTTATTCTGAACTTGCTTCTCCACACAACCCCAACGTGTTTTTAAAAATTTGAATATGAAAATGCGAGTTATAACGTAAATCGCCCGCCTAAAATCGAGGGTTTTCTGATGAAAGGAGAAATGGAATCTATACTATATTTTTTATTTACTATTTAATCACTAACAGAGTATACAAATATTAAAATTAAAATGAAAACATATTTAAAATATGAAATAGATTATTCTTTATCCTTGGTAAGTTAAGCGTGGTAATTGGAATGTTCAAAGAAGCTGCCTGAGAACAGTCTTTGTACTGTATTTCTATATTGGAATTAAAATCCAGTTTTCGTTATGAGAGCTATCTGAGGGTCTGTCTATCACCTTTTATGCTTCGAGTTGCTCCATAGTGAATTTATACTCCTTTAAAAAGGGTCTGTCTAGACAGGATCTACGTAGTCTGTTTGTACTTCGCCGCCTCGAGGATATTATGGACGAATTGACGAGATGGAGGTTACTGCAGACGATTTATCTCGACAACGCCAAGAAAAAAAAGTTTCTCGAAAAAGCCCTGAATAGCAACCATTATAAGACTACCCTTAATAAACACAGAAAAACACACATAAAAGAAAAAGAAGCAAAGTTTCGCTGTAAAATATGTGGCAAGGTTTTAAGTAGTCCAAACAGTCTTCGCTATCACCAGTTGCGTCACAGCTCAAAGAAAACTTTGGAATGTGAATTCTGTACTAAAAAATATTATTGGCCGAATAGCCTGATTAAACACAGAAAAAAACACATAGCCCTACCACCACCACCACCACCACCACCATTTGAGGATGAGGACGACGAGAAGAAGAATACCAACGACGAAGACGATAATTGTAAGCTGCTACCTGATGATGGAGTATTATTGGAGGAGGATAATTTTCCTGATGTAATATTGAAAGAAGAGGAGGAATGGGACGAATGCAAGTTCAATGATCTATACCTCGAAGGAAAGGATAAATTAGTTTTCGTAGATTTTCCTGATGTAAGTGAAAAAAGAAGAGGAAGGAGAATAGTGTGAGAAGAGGAGGAACCAACCGTCCAAAGTATATCGCTAGAACCCAAAGAAGAAGAAAAAGATGGTGGGTGGATTACATTTATGTAAAATTTAAAAATAATATTTGTACAATTGGGTTACACTACACCCCATCATTTCTGAGCATCCGACAAAAAAGTAATAACATTCAGCTCTGTTTGTTCAACTCTAAACAATGGTATTCTTCCTTTTGTTTTGTTTTTTCTAGTTGGTTAGGCATCCTGGTCATCTCTCAGCAAAATACAAAATTAAAAATTGGTACCATTGACCCACAAGGATACTTTCAAATTTCAAGTTAGGTAAGTTAAAAAAGACACAGGAAGCGAGCTTTTTTTATTTTAAATGGATGGATTAAATGGAGTGGACAATGTCAGTTTTGAAGGAAGGTATCTTGATTGGAGTCAAATTGAGACTGCTCTAGCATCAGACCGTTCCTCAGGGAGTAGTGTACAGCAGTTTCTCCACTTGTTATCCTTAGAATCAAAATACTCACATTAGCGACAGACAT